>NC_045742.1:15960696-16011913 GCF_008692095.1 Etheostoma spectabile
CACGTTGGTGGTCTTACCTACCGTGAACATCTGTCTCTCTTCTCAACGCTTCAACTTCTGAGTGGCCACAAAATTTTTAAGGGCCTGCATCTCTCCCTTCATCTGCTTTAAATTGATTTTCAGGGTTTCAGTAATGAAGGTCTGCAGGTCCAGATCTTGTTGGGCTTTTTCCAGTTGGGATTTCAGATGCTCCGTTTCCCCTGGTGGGGAGTGGACACGTTCAGCCGGAGCTTCATCCAGCTGGGCTCTATGGGAAGCCTGGGATCTTTCCGTATCTCCTTTGCCTCCTTCCTCTGTTCTAAGAGAGCTTCCTCCATCTTGGTCAATTTATCCTTCAGCTCCTGAGCTTGAGCACTTTCCTTCTCCAGAAAGCTTTCCAACTCTAACTCCACGTTGGTCTTTCTTACCTTGAGCTTCTTTTTCTCTTTAAAAAGCTCCATCTTCTGAGTCTCCACTTCCTTTTTCATTCTTCCTTCTCTCCCTTCATCTGCTTCAATTCGACCTTCAGGTCTTTAGTAATGAAGTGAACTGCAGGTCCCGATCTTTTTGGGCTGGGATTTCAGATGCTCTGTTTCCCTGGGTGGGGAAGGGACACGTTCAGCAAGCTGAACTTTCAAGTCACAGATCTCCCTCTGCATCAGCTCTTTCTCATGGACCCAACTGCTGCCCTCTCTCTGTTGTTGGAGCTGATCGAGAAGATCAGCCAACAAGTCCGCTCGGATGATCAGGTGAACTCTGCCAGATTCACATTGGGTGAGCGTCGCCTCGCTGTCCTTCAGCTCACACCGTACTTGTTCTTCAAGATAACTGAGATAGAAATTGTTTTGTTGAATCTCTCTGGAGTTGAAGTCCATGTTTTCCAGTGTTTTTTTCTCATGTTGTAATGTGAACATTTGGATTGGTACAGTCAAATGATTCTCTGATACTAACTGCTGTCTGAGTGAATGTGTGTCCGAACTAAAGATGGGTCCCAATATTCAGTGTGTTGTTATGACAACAACAACATGTATTATTATGTTTTCAATCCAAATGGTTATTGATTCTATTCCATTCTATCTTTGATCTATTGTTGCCATGAGACACCTGTTTGTTTTTGTTTGAACATACAGTGTGAATGTAATGATTTCGGATGATTCCTAAAATGTGGCAGAAAAAACACTTTACAAAATATGGAGAGGAAGAAGATGAGCAGTAAACACAAGTATGCGCCAGTTGGGACATCCTTTTCTCTAACTCCATTCACCATGTGTGCTCAGCCTACCTATTACCTATTTTTTAAGATGTGTATTTACCACAATAAAAATAAAATAAGAATAAGAATAATATATAGTAGCGCATCAACATAAAATGTTGATATAGTTGATTGTAAAACAATGAACATGATCTTGACTTTGAACTACATGCAACAACTTTTACTCCATACTCACCAATTGCCTGCTTCATGGCTGGTTATAATTTTACATTTTGCATATTAGAAATAATCTCTGGTTTTAATTTAAGGCTTCCCTAGCTGTCTGCTTTATACCACTGTTGCAGTAAAAAGGTATTTGATTGGCTACATATTGAAACATTTATTAATTACTCTGTAGCCACCAGTGTTCGGTGAGTTACTTTTAAAAAGTAATTAGTTATAGTTACTAGTTACTTCTTCCAAAAAGTAAGTAAATTAGATACTCAGTTACAAATTTTAAAAGTAATTAAAGTTGCAGCCAGTGTTGGAAGGCCCTCGCTAAACTGCCTGCGTTGGGGTTACTGGTAGACGCCGCTCCTTGCGACCGTGCATTTGCGCGTCATTCAAACACTGAAAATCATTGTCAGTGAAAAGGGAACTACCTGCTGAGTTCAATGATACCTCACACAAGACTCTACGTCATACAGTTCATTATCTGTGAATCATTATCTGTGTGTGTGTGTGTGTGTGTGTGTGTGCGTGTGCGTGTGTGTGTGTCTTGCGTGGGTGCGTGGGTGCGTGGGTGCGTGTGTGTGTCTTGCGTGGGTGCATGTGTGTGTGTCTTGCGTGGGTGCGTGGGTGCGTGTGTGACTGATACAATTTTGGAAAGTTATTATGCAGTAGTATCTTTGCTGGAAATCAGCATAGCATGTACATTTGTGTTCTGGAAAAACAGATCTTAAAATATCTATGGGAGCACTAGTAACTGTAATTACATCTGTTTGGGATTATACAATGTTACATAATGCTGCCATTGTTGGAGATGATTATTAGTGGCATCTAACCAACAAGCTGTATCTGATGCTTCTGACTCCCATTTAGGTCTACACCACATTTCAGAATCGCAGCTGCTATCTGATAAAAAAGGGTTGCAACCTCTAGTACTCCAGATGAGCATGTGTATATTCATTCACATGCTGTTCCTTTAGCAGTAATACCGCCTTGCTGCCATCTTAAGTTAACAGAAGGCGAAGTTGCAAACCTTGGGGATACAAGACTGTCTAATGAAGCCTTAGTCAGCGGACTATAAAATGTAGCCCTGGCCCCGGAGAGTTCACACACATACACAGAGAGGACATACACTTCAGGAACTTCTGTCCAAAATGCCAACTGCCTGGAGATTGTGCTTAGTTTTGAGTCATCTCAACGTGGCTGAAAATGTGTGAGGTAAGAGAAAAGAGCCTGGAGGATGTTTAAGCTTTTACTGTATTATGTCCTTAATGAGGTGATACTCAAATAACCTGTTAAGAGAGGAAAAGCTGGATGAGAGACAGAGAGCAATGCCTCAAAAAGAGTTTAATATAGAAACTGAGACATGTTTATAATGTTGAATGAAAGGCTGCAGGATTTATCAGGTCTGCTTGTTGCTTTCATTTCCCTTTATTGGTCCAGTTTTCATGACATCAGCTCCCATCACAGTTTCTATAATTCTCAGCATTTATTGTTTAGACAAACAAAACTCAACAACATGACTGGCCAGTGGAAAACAAAAGAGAACAGTATTCATACCATCCACTGAAAAATCAAAGATGAAAGAATACAGCTGGATTAGTAGCGTACACCTATTCCTTGGCTACCATTGGTAGCAGTGACAGACAGCATTGTGATTGAGGATTGTGTTGAGTTATGATACCTCTTGGAAATAATTACTAGACCCTGATTTAAGTAAAATCTCTAAGAGCAGACTGCAACAATAGGGCATACAATATGATGGAAGATGAAGCAAGTGAAGAGCCAGGCTGTTTGTCTAATTTGCCCCAGGTCGGTGTATAAAATACTTTACAATATTATTGCTGCTGGTTTCCTTGGTGATGGATGCTGGCTGACACTGCTTTCATGAAACAAGTGTACTGTACCTTTAAAAGAAGCATGGTAAGTAACAAACGCCTAATGGTCATTGGTTTGAAGTTTAACTTTTTTTATAGCACTATTGCATCTAAAACATGACTGCTTTTAAACATCACAACAACAGCTTGTCATACATTTGATCAGTCTATTATTATTATTAGTATTGTTATCAGTCCACATATAAACAGGCTGGGCACCCTCTCACACACACATTTTTATTTGAACAGGCCAACAGTAAGCTGTTTTGTGTCCCCTATCGCTCTCATTTTTTAGGCAAATATTAGAAATTCATACAGTATGTGTGCTATTGGCAAAAGGACAGGGAGGTGATCTTCTTCTATGAATCTACACAGAAGGGATTCATCTTCTCTTATGCAGGGGATGTGTTGTTAACGTGAGGCCTGTATCTCCAAAAAAATTCTACTTGTGAGTTTCTGTTTCTGTGGCTTGTTCATCTTTGTGTTCTCTCTTTTAGAGCTAACCAAGAACAGTGTGTGTTGTATGCATGCATGCCCTAATAATTTCATGTTAGGGTCATTAGAATTTGATTAAGTCACAAAGAGATAGGGTGGTAGAAAAGAGCAAAACCAAATATGTTCTAAACAGAAAAAGTCCTGAGTTGCTGTTGGCCAGGTAACCTTTGTGAACAGTGTTGGAGGAACACACTTTCAAATTAACAATGTCAAGTGAAGGTTTTCTTTTTAAACTACTGCTACATTTCCATTATTGGAGACTCCAAATCTATACTGATTCCAAAAATAAACTATCATGGCTGAATGGTGGTTTCACTTCATGTTATCAATGATTATGGTTAATTATGAATTGGGGCTTTTCATAGTTTCGGCTATGATCTTTTTTGATAATGATATCATTGCACACACCAAAGTATTTGCTGTTTACACGTATAATTACGGTAAGTAAGCTAGGCCAATGTTGAAACAGGAAGTCAATCAACTCTCACTGATGGTACAACAGACATTTAAGGTTATGAATTTACTATTTGCCTCTTTTGCTTCTCATACAAATAAGTTTGGCTAACCCGGGGGTTTGCGGGTTTCTTGGTAAACAAGTGGTTGGGGCACATACATTGTGTTGTGTCCACATTCCCAGATCTCCAGTTACAGTATGATCTCCATGTACGGAATGATGGCCACACTACAAAAATATGACCCAAGTTGTTATAAACCAGAGTTATCCATTGATTAAAGATGATTGGAGCAGAGGATGGCACATGGAGGATGAAGGAGTGGAAGTAATGAAGGGAGTAGGTTGTGGACGAGGGCTAAAGTGCATTGTTATAATGTCCCAGTGAGCGCGTGGTGCGAGGCGGACATGTGAGTTTGTGTGTTAAAATGTTGTCAGAGCTCTGTTTCTAGGGATGGCACTCAAAGTTCATGATGATGTGTCGGCTTTCAGTTATGATCTAACTCATCAATAATGGGAGTGTTGTAATTCTGGAACAGAGGCTGCATGAAGAGGCCCAGTGTTCCGACTACACACACAAACACAAAGATCCACAGGAAGAGACGGTCGATCACCATGGCTACGTACTTCCAGTCTTCAATGATCTGCAGAGAGAGGTAATATTTTAAATGTTACTACTGTTGTGTTTCCTCTCCTGAACATGCTTGTTCAGATTTTGTCCAGTTTTAAAATAGGTAACAAGTTACATTTTATATTGTAACAGAAACATTTTTGTCACTATGAATCAACAAAACAATAATAGAAAACTTAAACACAAAGACCTAAAGAGGTGGTGATTTGAGCTAAATGCTAATGTAAACATGCTAAAATAACAAAATGACGATGCTAATAGGCTGATGTTTAGCAGGTATGGCACAATTAAACATTATGACCTGCTCATGGTGTTAAATCAGGGGATCAACAAAGTCATTAGGATTGACCCATTGGGCACTATGAATGTCTGTACCAACTCTTATTGCAAACAATTAAATAGCTGTCAAGATATTTCACTCAGAAACACAAATGTCAACCTTACGGTACCGCCATGGAAGTGGTGGACTGGCTAACAGATCAATATTGCCATCCATATGCCAGTGTGGCTTAATTTTACTTTGTCCTATCTTTTTGTGGCTAGCCTGCCACAACAAACAAAAAGTAGGTAAAAGAAAAGACTTTTGACACACATGCAGATACACTTACCCCTTCATCATCATCCTCGCTTTTCATCTTTTCAGCAATGTAGCGCACCCCATCCACCGCATCCTCCACATTAATGTTGCACTTGAGCGTCATCCTCTTCCTGAACTCCGTGTTCTCTGGCAAGTCGCTGATCCTCCAGCCATAGCGTTTGGTCGACTCCTCATTCACAAAGAAGGATGAGGGGGAGTCTGCCATTCCTGCAGGACTTCCAGAACCTCCCTCGGCTCCACGCAGCTTCTGGTCAGAGTATGAGCGCTGCTGGTGTCTTTTCCGGAACTTCTCACGGATGTTGGAGCTACCAGGTCTCCGCATAAAGAGGTAAGAGGGAAGCCGGTACAGGAAAATGCGTTTGACCCAAGGAGGCATGGTGTGCGTACTGGGAGACCGATGGTGCACGTTGAGCACACAAACACTGGTTACAATGGAGAAGGTGACCAGCACCATTGAAAACATCAGGTACTTTCCAATCAGAGGCACTGCTAAAGACGTGGGTGGCACAATCTTTGAGATAAGGAGTAAAAACACAGTCAGGGCCAAGAGGACAGAGATACAGAGAGTCATCTTCTCACCACAGTCTGATGGGAGGTAGAACACCAGAATAGCCAGTGATGTGATCAGGATGCAGGGAATTATCAGGTTGATGGTGTAGAAAAGAGGTTTTCTCTTGATGATAAAGTCATAGGTGATATCCAGGTACCTGATGTCATTAGGGTCTTCATTCTTGCGTCCTGGCAGTGAAACAATATCCCACTCCCCGCTGGGTTTGAAGTCATCACGTGAAGCGAAATCACTGAGGAGGATGAGATCAATCTCAGTGTGGTCGTAGGTCCAGGAACGAAACTTGAGGGTGCAGTTCTGCTGGTCAAAAGGGAAATCACGGACTTCAATTTTGCAGGCCGACTTGTAGATGGCTGGTGGGAGCCAGGCCACCTCACCATTGTTGGAGACCACGGCATTAGAGTAGAAGGAGACTTCATAGGTCCCATCAGCACTGAAAGGGGAATAGTTACAAAGTAAGCAAAGAAAAGGAGAAAAATGAAGTCAAAGCACTCAAAGAGAAACTGGTAGAATCATGACAAATCATGTTCAAAGATTATCTCTCATTCAACAACACATCTTTACCATCTTCACATATGATATTACAGACAGGAACAGGGTAAGGAAGTCAGAACAGAACTGTTCCCTTACCTCAAATCTGCTGAGACTGACTTTTTCCAAGGCTAAAGGTGCTGCATTATAGATAAGTGGCCTATCAATTATAAAGTAGGTCAGAAATTCAACCATCACACTCGGACTCTAAAGCTTTAGGCCCTGCTGTGAATGTGCAGACTAATTAAAAATGCAGAGGCCCCACCTGCTTACTGCAACCTCTGGTCCCCCACACTTGGCCAGAGACCTCGACCTGAAGTCGTAAAGTAGTGCTGATCATCTCCTATCATTTTGCCTCTTAAGCCATTATGTTCTTTATGGGGTCTTTAACTGGCCAGCAATCGGTGCTCATAAAAGTGTAATGCCTACCACTCCTGTATAAACTGTGGGGCAACACTGCTGACCAAAACACAAAAGCTACGCATCCACAGAGTTGTGTGTGAGCCTGTCAAAGTTTATTCTTTATTCTTGAAACTGCTGATTATCATGTAGTATGATTGAAAGCTCCAGAAGAACTAAAGGGATCTATTTGTGTGTTTTTTAACTATGTCAGTCTAACATGTTTGCATCTACCTGTTCAAGAATAGCAACAGGTTGCCCGTGGTGTATAAAGTACTTTGATCTTTACTTACTAAGTAAAAGTTTTCATTTCATGTTTATTTGAATAGTGACAGATGCTTAGACATGTAGAAGCATCACAGCATGTATGGCTATTGCTAGTTTCCAATGCTGTCCCCAGATGGGCTTTTAAACAGAAATAAAAACAAAAGATTAAACATTATCACATTAAACATACAAGTACAAAAATGTAAAAAATACTCCATAACAAGGATAGGTAAATTAAAAATCATACTTAAGTAAAAGTACAACATTTTGATTGATTTGATTTGATTGTTGTAGCTGCAGCAGGTGGAACCTGTTTTAACTTCTTTACATACAGTTACCTAGTTTAGTCCATAAGTCCAGTGGTTCCCAACCAAGGGTTGTTCTTCCTTTAGTCTATGTTTATGGCGACAACATTTTCATGTCCCTCATTTCCCTATAATGGGCTACCTTCCGCTTAGGCAAGGCAGCTTTATTTGTATAGCACATTTCAGCAACAAGGCAAGTCAAAGTGCTTTACATAAAACAACAAAGAAATTACAAACAGATGAAATACAAGACTGAAAGTTACAGTGGAGTATAAGAAATTAAACATTAAAGAGCAGAGTTAAAAACAGCTAAAAATATAAAAACATAAGATTGTTGTATAATTTTAACAATGCAACTTCAGTGTAGGAGATCAACAATTTAAAAAAAAAGCATTGATTTAAAAAGAACAGAGTAGCAGACCTGTCAATTTTCCTGTACGCAACCAACCATTTTGTGAAAACCCAAACTTTGTTGACCAACAAGGTAGGCATTATATACAGGCAGAACCATATGTCTTTACCATCTCATGTGACTTTTTACTCTGGTTACCCATGACCAAGAGGGGAAGTACTTCTCTTTACACTACAATATAGTCGTCAATATAAGGCTTAGTCTAATCAGGGCAAACCTTGTAAAATCCTGAACAGCTCCAACTGTTTCTTGTAGATTTTACCATAAAATCTATGTCACACCCGCGTTATATGCAAAATATGTACATTTCCTGTTTGGCTTAGCGCATCCAAAGACAATTGAGATTGTTTGTTTTTTTTTAAATGCCAATAAACCAGTGCACGTTTTTCTCCTATCCCTGAATGCTGTTTTTGGAAGTAGATATTAAAGCAAAATTGTGCTTAAATTTCAAGCCCCCGTTTTCTCTGTACATTAATGTGTAATGTTAATGTAATGTTAACTAAAATTTTATAATTAAAGTTAACTGATAATGTTATAAAAGAAGCTAGCAGATAGAAAAGACACAGATGTTGACCTATATGAATGACAGATGAGGTGAGGCCCAAAAGCTTTTGTGTGAGTCTGCCAGCTAACACTTCAGTGGATAGATGCAGTGGGGCTAATTCATCCTTGAATGAATTTATTACAGCATTAACATTCTCATGTATTGATTTTCCCTTGCAGCTATTTCATACAGCTGCACAATGATTTTTAGATGTGCACGTGAAAACTTTCTCACGTTAATGTTTTGTTGTCCTGAGTAGTTTGAATGTGGGGAAAGGGTGTTATAGTGCAGTGATTTCTATTGACGCCTATTATTGTAAAGGCTATGATTTGATTGTATTGATCCATTGTACATAGCATAATCCTGAACCATGGTGTAACTTTCTGTAAAACCTATGATCTTTCATCCCTTCAAAGATCACTCATCATTATGAGACTGTCTGCAGACAGTCTAGACAGTGTTAACAAACATTTAGGTTACATTCATTATCCTAAAAGAGATGAAAAGTGGGATAAAAAAAGTGAGATAAGAGGATAGAAAAAATAAGAGGATATGAGAAAACATTTCAGGAAAATGGGGCTTTTGAATAAAGTTGCTTGTTGTTTGTGTTTTGTTTCTCTTTTAATCACTTAGTTTTACACACACACACATACATACATGCACATTAAGTCTTGTGAAATCAGACGTACTTGTTGTAGAGGACGATGTCCGGCAGCCAGATGTGTTGTGACGGGAGCCTAATTTTCTTGATTCCCTCATACTTATCAGGGTCCCACATTAATCTGTAGTCATTCCATACCTGATGAGGAAGTGCACACATATATGCACACATTAGAAATAGAGTAATTTAAAAGAGACATACATGCAAACAGAAACAAACAACATAGCAGTTCATGCATGGCAATACATACACTGGTTCAGTCAACCCTTATCTGGAAAAACAAAACATTTTAAACAGTTAGACACATACAGACACAGAAAGGAGAAGAAGAGGACTAGTGGGGACACAAACCTGACTGAGCCAACAGTTGGTGGTCATGATCTGCTCCCTCTCATTCTGAAACACAGTCAGGATGAGGGTTTGTGAATTGCTGAACTCATCCTAATAAAATAATCCTCCACCATATACTTTCTTGAATTATCTAAATTAGAAAGATTTGCATCTATGATAACAGCATATATGGAATTGTATAGTGTGTGTGTTTCCTTACCACGTTAATCAGCTGGGCCAGAGACACCTGGATGTAAATGGTGACCTGCTGGCTATTGTTGACAGCTGGTCTGATCAGCTTGTTGTAGCGGTCTGGTGACAACAGGTGACTCACCAGCCGCTCCTCCACCTCCGCACACAAGGCAGCTAGACACACACACGCACACAGTTAAAAAAAAAAAAAAAAGTGTGTTATGTGATTGTTCTTTCAACCAACCATGTACTATATAAGCCAACAGTCTGCAGTAATGAAAGAAAACACGCAGTCTGTTGGTTCTCCATTGTTTGACCAACCTTAGTCCAACACTTACTGACATATTGCCACATTCATGTTATTCAGTAGTATGTTTTGTTAATTCAGACCATTAACAAAAGCTTTAAAAAACGTTGAAGTCGGCCTCCTAATTGTAATTCTGAGTCAATGGTATTGAGAATTTCTGACAGCTATAATATCTCCTACTTGGAAAAAAGAACTTCAGAAGTGTCAACACTAATACAATTAATATGCCTTGATAGCTATTGGTTGGATTTGTAAAGGAGAAATCCTCAAATTCTTCACGTCCAATACATGGTGACCAAATTCCAGTTCCATTAGCATCTTACTTTGAGGATGTACTTGTGCTATAAAAAGCAGAAGTGCTGACCCCTTCCTTTGCTAGTCTCTGTTCAGCAAGCAGTCGTTACTAAAAGGGATTCATTATAGATCCTATACATCTTGAAAATGTACAGGTGTGTTCGAAATATAGCAGTGCCTTTAGAAAAATGAGTAAATGTCAAAATTCTTCAAGAAATTGTACTTTAATGAACACAGTACCTTGGGGACACAGTACTTCTATTCCAAAGCAAAACAATTGCGCAAAGTCATCAAAACTTAAATAATAATAATATTTCAAATAAAGAAGAAATGCAGGTTCAAAAGAATAGCAGTGTTGCCACTTTCCTTGGAAACTCAAAATGTACTGTACAAACAAAGAAATTTGATAAGTGAACCTAGCTGAGTATCCTAAACTAATATTTTGTCGCAAAACACGGTTTCCGATGACTGCTTCACATCTGTGGTGCATGGAGTCACCAATTGGCATCGTTCCACAGGTATTGCAGCCCAGGATAATTGCACTGTATTCCACAATTCCTCAGCGTTTCTTGGTTTGCCTCATGCACTGCACTTTTTATGTCAGCCCAAGTTTTCAATGGGATTAAGGTCCGGGATTGTGCTGGCCACCTCCATCAGTTGAATCTTGTTCATCTGGAACCATGCTTTTGCTCGCTTGCTGTGTGTTTGGGGTCATTATCCTGTTGAAAGGTCCACCTCAACGGATTTTCCTCCTCAGCATATGGCAGCATGACCTCTTCCAGGATCCTGATGTTCTGAACTGATCCATGATCCCTTGTATGCGGTGAATCGGACCAACACCATAGTATGAAAACAATCCCAATCATGATGCTTGCACCACCATGCTTAATGGTCTTCAGTGAGTACTGTGGCTTGAATTCTGTGTTGCAGGGCGTTGACATACTGCCGTGGACCCTTAGACCAAAAAGAACAATTTGCTTTCATCTGTCCACAAGATATTATGCCATTTCTTTTCAGGCCAGTCAATGTGCTTTGGCAAATTGAAACGCTTCTGCACAGTCTTTTTTCTCAGCAGTGGACTTTGCGGGGGCTTCTTGCTGGAAGGTTAACCTCAATAAGACGTCTTCTGATTGTCACAGTACTCACTGTCAACTGAAGGTCTTGCTTGATCCTCTTGGTCCCATCATTGGCTGAGTCTTCGCCAGTTTGGCTATTCTTCTGTCATTCGAGGGGTTGTCTTTCTTTTCTTCCTCGTTTTTCAGTTTTTTGCTCCATTCAGGGCATTTGAGATCATTTAGCTGAACAGCCAATGATTTTCTGCACCTCTTTGTATGTTTTCCTTCTTTAATCATTTTTATTAGGAAACGCTCATCTTCAGAACAGTGTCTGAAAGACCCATTTTCATTGTTTTTTCAGGAGAAATGCACAGCCAGCATGCCAGTTGTCTGATCCTTAAATACGGATCACCTGTTAACACCTTTTTTCCCAGAATACCCTCCCTAATTGATGCCCTCTCTAATTGACTCCACCACTGCTATTTTTTGAACACACCCTTTTCAGTTAATCATTCAATTTCACAGAATCCACAGTATGCATGGCTGTCCTGTTGGGTTTGTTGGTTTTCTATACTTTATTTTAACCCCAGAAACTTATCTGGGGTATGAGTTTGAAATGTTAATAAACCAGTGATTTTCTTGCTGCTGGTTGAGGCACTGCTATTATTTCGAACACAACTGTATATGGTGTTTTCTGTCCATATTATAAATAAAATGGGCATATACAGCTGTATTTGATATAAAAATCTGAACCAATGAAGCAAACAAAATATTATTTTAGTTAGCATGCAACAATAGTGTATCCCATACATCTTATCTGTCTAAGCCTCATGAAAGCTATTTAATTTATTCGGTTTCATTAGGCTAAAATAAAAAATTAAATAAAAAAAGAAGAAAGGTCTGTCAGATACCTTGAAAAAATGTCCAACTACAGCCCTGCACAACTGCCTCAAAGGATTTCCCTAATTTCATCATCTCAGTGGAGTCTTGAGATGATGCAGTAATTGCAAGAGTGCATGGTGTGTTGAGGGTGCCTTATATTGAATGTGTGTGTCTTAAACAACCAGGTATGGTGACTAGACACCTGGAGCCACATGCAAAGGGTGGTCTTAGTAATTGACTCAGTTTGAGCTTACAGATGTGAATAGGTAAAAGTCAGATGGCTTTACATTTTGATGCAAACTCTCCAGCTCTACAGTCTAATGGGCTAGATCATATCTGAAAGAGGTGTGACAGTTAAAATGTGGTCAAGGTTGCCCTTATTTCAAATTAAATTTCACGATAATATAGTAGGTGCCTTACAAATGGTACAGTTGAAAATTAAACAGAAAGGAAGTAGGTGTAAAAGTGATCATAGGACCTCAGCCATTTTAAGCACTAATAAACGTCTTTGAAGTAAGGCATTCAATAAAAGACACAAAACCTGACAGTATAATCCCATCTGACTTCTTTGTCACCTCCCTGATCATCGTTGACTCTTCAGCAGGGCTGATTTTACCCATTTAATCAACAAAGCACAATGTCTGACTGCGTAACAGAGCTTCAGTGATAGTGAGTGGTTTAAAACATGGACGTTGCTAGACCTTTATACATTTTAAACTTGTGAAAATAATTTTGGAGTCCTCGTTTTGGCTTGTGTATTTAGGAAAAGAAACGTATCTCCAATTAAAATGTTCCATTAGAACTGACTGTCACAAAAGCATTTCAATCAGAGGAGACCTCATTTTGAGTGAACAATTATTGAATGACATGCACTAACTGATAAATGAGAAAAGTATTTGGCAAAAAGACCCCATCATGACATCATTGAATTCCCACATCATTCATTCATCACATTTTAGAGGGGGCCGAGAAGCCGTGAGTATTGTGGGATACCCCCAATGGATTCTAGACACAGGTGGTGATCATGATGACTGACGAGGATGCTGACATCTGGATGAATGAGAAGAGGAGCGAGCTCTGGGGAGCTCAGACCTGGGAGCTGGAAATGATGAACTGGAGGTGAACGGGGAAGAGGAGGGTCACAACGATTCACACTGAAAGCTAACAGCAACGAAGGAGAACATTTAAGCATTGAAAGCAAGAGTGTGATTGGCTGATAGAGGCTGTGGCTAAATCTGGTTGGTTTAACTAAAAAAGTAAACAGCCCTAATCAGCCGATAATGGTAGGCAGGAGGAGAGGGGAGACGGAGAGTGAGGTGATTTAGAATGAGTGAGTAACATAAGATAGCCTTCCAGACTGAACTTACGCTAAGCTTCATATGATTGCAGAGTATTGGAAGTATATTACTATAATTACCTCATAAATCATAGAAATTAACCCTAAAATGTGGAGACCCATTGCAAATAAAACTGACTGTGACTCTGATTTCCACCTTTTTATTGCTCCATATCTGCATATTTTCTGTCCCTCCATTGAAAATATAAATGTTAACCTGGTTTTCTCTCATGCTCCCATATAAGCCACACACGCTCTGTCACACCCGCTTTCATTTAAAAGCCTTTTCTCTCATGTCTTGTACTTGTTCTTTCCTCTTATCTTTTATCGGTTTTTATATCCCTTGTTTTCTGGAAGACACTGTCACCGCCTTGTTTGTGCTTCATAAATAAAGTTTTCTTGACATGATTGTTGGCTTTGGCTTTTCTGCTTACTTTTTACTTCTTACTTTACTTGGTATTGTATAAATTGGCAACCCATTCTCACTCCGAACTCATCAAATACGGACGTTTGGACAGTGGCTGTCAGCGTCTAAAGGGACAAAAAAAATTGCCCTTCAGCGCGTTTGTATAGTGTACTGGGGAGAGCAGCAGCTACACGTGGTTTAGCAAGTTGTATGTAAGGCACAAATTACGCCCAGGGAGGTTGATTGGGACGGTGGATGGGTCAAACACAAGACTTTCACACAGGAGACCAGGGCTCGTCTCCCTCGAGGCACCTTTCCTAAAGTTGCTTTCGTCTTTAACTGTCCCGTCATTCCCACGTGTCACAGAAACGTGAGCCCACCCATGACCTTTTCCTTAACATAACAATGTCAAAAGGGACGGCAATAGTCCCGACCAAGTGCTAAAGGTGACTTTTAGCGTCAATAACAACGGCAAAGGCATCCGTATTTTACGAGATGGGAGTGAGAAAGTGTTGAAACTGGTGGTGACAAGAAAGAAATGGGAGAGGTGGATTACATAAAAGGTCAATACTGTGTATATCGCATAAAACGCATAACAATCATCTTCAAAAAGTAAAGTATGATAACAAAGATTCATCTTAATCTCATAGCTATCTTGGGAACACGAACAAGACACCTGAGAACCAGAGAAGTCACTAATCTCTATAAGTATGGAGAAGTCTTGACCTTTACATTCAGCTTAGCAGTCAGTCCCCCAGTCATTTGTATATCCTGTTGTTCTCTCCTTGTCCAGCACTTGCACATCTGCTCCCTATTTGCACAGCAAGTCCCCAGCATACATAGCTGTTGTCTGCTGTGTCTGTCACCGATTTTAATTCTTTTGTTCTGTAATTTCTTTTGGGGGGTTTCTACCTTTTCCTCCACTTTTGGACTTCAGCCTGCCTGCCTGTTACCACACATCTTTGATCACAGTGCTAGTAAACATTGCTGTTACTCTCGCTGTTTGTTTGTGAGGCATGCATTTATGTCCACAAGTTGCCTCAATGAGTTGTTACAAATATCTATAACAAGTCAAAGCAATGTCAGATGTCTAATGTCTTTCTAATACATTTCTGTGTTGTTCTCTCACATAACTAAGACTAATAGAAGTGCAAGAAATAGGCCAAGTACATCCATGAAGGGGGTCCCCGATATATTCTCTAATTTGTAAGGGGAAAGACACTGAAAGAAAATGTAGAGCCTCTGCTTTAAAACACATGTTGTTTTATTGTTTCATGACATGTTTTGGAAAACTAAGCCTCACGCAGCCAGATTTGCTTTTAGCTAGAGACCTATATCTGGAAACCACCATTCAAGACCTGACAGACAGATGGTTCAGCAAGTGAGGTCAGGTGTAGGAAGAAATGTTGTTGATGTTGCAGTGATGGATAAAAACTGTCAGTCGTCTGTGATGTAGCCTACTGAAAGTGATGTCTGTCCAGACCACAGCGAGCACAGAGGAAACTGTGGTCTGCCTTTGGCAACCAACAAAATTCACCTTTATCAAACAGAAAAACTGATGAAAGGTTTGGAGGTGATCTGATTCTGAGACCTCTGTAATTGAATGGTCCCATGACATCCTGCCTTTTGGATGCTTTTATATATGAAATTCAGCCTTGGTGCAGAATTACAGTCAGTAGAGTCAGGCCCACAATGAGCTTTTCTTTAGGCCGTGCCATTTCTTGTCTGTAGCTTTAAATGCTATTGAGGAGGAGAGAGGCAGGGCAAGGTGGAGGGTGGGGGTGTGGCCTTGACCAACTGCCATGCTTTGCTTGTTTGAAAACCATGATGTCTCTCTCTTTCTCATGGGTTGGCCAAATTCTCTGGGCGGGCAAAGCAGAGAAAGGGGAGCTAACCTTGCTCCTTATGACAACATATAGGGAAGGTTCCAAATTGGTCCATCTGAGCTTTCATTTTCTCAAAGGAAGAGCAGGATACCCAGGGATTGCCATTTATAGCCACTGGGGGGGCCATAGGCAGGCTGGGGGAATGCATATTAATGTTAAAAAACCTCATAAAGTGACATTTTTATGCCATGGGACCTTTGAAGAGTTGTATAACTTTTTGCAGTGTTTTCCATCATCTAACTGCCTTGAATAGGCTAAGCTGTAGAGTTTGACTCTATTCTAGCATAACATATGACAGCTATACGACAGCTGTATGGCCATGTTTAATTTCAGGTGTAAAATATATTGTATATAGTTAACTATTCACATTAAAACAGGTGTGCAAACACGTCTGAACTGACCATTATTATACTTTGTGTCCAGACATCCCATGCAGTTGGCATTTTTAGAGAACTACAAATATTGTTTATTTTGACTTGCACTGGTTTTTAGCAATTTTGCCAACTGTCATATCACTATATCTCCAAATATTTTTTTCTGAGACATGTCAGCATCAAAGTGAAAAAGAGGCACTGGACTTTGAAGGCGGGTGCAGGAAAGAGAGGTATATTGTACACTTGCTCAGTCCAGATTAACCTCCACTAGGCTTCCAACTGAAAAGGAGACGGCAGAAGTGTCCAACATCAGAGAGACTACGACATAACACTAAACCTTGAGGGTAAATGTCTTCAGAGAGCTCTGAAACCCAGAGCTATGTCTGTCAGGATTAGACAAAGCAGAGGCAGAGACATATTAAAGGAGAAGAGGATAAACACACAATAAACAACAAACATCAGCAAGGAGTGCTGGCTAAAACAATTCCCAGATTAGTATAATCATCTGATAAAATGGATCATGTCGTATTATGGTGATGATTCATGGGATATCTCAGTTATACAGTTTGCTTAATGGGATCACATCCTGACAACAATTCATTGTTTATATCTAATAAGGCCACAATCTGCTGTACAACGGTCCACAGGTTTTTTGTGTTAATTAAAGCAAGTTTTTGTTTGCATGGGAGTTGAGACCACACTCTCTATAAATCCTGTTAGTCCAGCTCATTGTTTCTGCTTTATTTGTTGTTGTGCTTTGGTTAATTGGATTAAAAGCCTCAATAAAAAGCAAGAGTTTCGAAACCACCAAGGAGTGACTTAAAGTTGGCCACAAAATGTAAAGAACTGTCAGGAACCTGTATAGTATGTTATTGAACTACAATCTTAATCTGTGCCGCTAAAATGAATGATGGCTTCAATTATAGGGCGACTCCACTGACTGCACACATGAAGTTCATTTTACTCATCATGAGGAGTAAAAATAACATTAACATGTCTTTTGTGTATAAATTCTAAATAAAGAAAAATGTAACCCTGATGACACTGATGGCTTGCTGACAGCTGGAATTACCAGTGGGCTAATGAAGTTTGAAACGCATGGTTATTTACCAGGGAAGGTCAAACACAAAAATAATAATAATAGTTTCATCATGCGTACTGTAGGAACCAGTGTTTTATATCCGCATGGACTAAAAATCCGGATATCTTGGCCTCATGTGCATCTTGATCTTGCTTGCATTTTGATCACTCTTTTGTAGACCCCTCACTTAATAAACGGGCAAAACTAAATCACTGTAGTAGCCCTTTAATTTCTGCACATATACACATATATAGCACATACTGTTGGTTGCTTGGTATTGTTTAGAAAAAACTAAAGCACAAAAATGTTTTTTATTTATTATCAAATCCTTATCCAAACGACCATGGCCCACAGTGTGGCCTTTGTTGTAATGGCTTCAGCCTTTGTTTTTCTCTGGCGGCTCACGGATTTCTGCCAGAGAGAAATAGGATATGTCATGTTGCCCTAAATGTAAAGAGGAGGGCATAAAGATAAATCCAGAACAAAAAAAGTGTATAGATAGTTGCGGTAGATGAAACTAAAATGAGAGGGTATGAGGTAAATGTAAATAGAGACGGAGCATTAGGAAGGCTACCAGCAGGTTCCATCACAGATGTATGCACACACACATATATACACACACTCCTGTCTGCCTCGCTGCACTCTCCCCACCTCAATAATTCATCGCTGCAAAAATAAAAAATGCCATCATCTCACAAGCGGAGACTCGACCACAATCAAAGATTATTCTCCGCGCCATTCTAAACCAGATCAAATCAACATATCAGTCTCCATCACAACAGACAGAATGTGTAAAATATTACAAAACAAACATCCGTCTACATGCTTTGTTGCTGCTGTGTTTGGGTGATGCAAATGGACAGACAGGCTGTGTCATCATTGGCCCAGTATACAGAGATCCAAATTCTGCATCCTGTAGGTTCTTTTTTAGTTTAGTGAATTATTTAATGTCTTGGCATCTGGGCTGGCTTTTCTTGAGCCAATACAATTTAGGTTTCAGCTGTCTTTGGTTTTTCTCAGTACACTGAACGTATCAGTCATGTTGTAAAAGACACCCACGTGCCACTCATATGCATCTGTAGCCACATGGTTGAGTTCTAGCAAGTCATTTTACATTGCTCACAAGGCATCTACTGCCTATGTGTTTTTTAGTATCTCATGGGATTTATGTTGGTTATTTGCCTTCAAACATTTCAGAGACAGTGCATCCTCCATCTGTGAGGATAGAAACAACTATTTTTTTAATCCAATGATTTTTTTTCCATCCGTCACAACCTCTCCCTTGTGTCTTTCTGTCCTGCTCTGCTCTTTTCTTCTTAGCAACGACAGGAACAGAAGTGAGATAATGGCAGCAGAATAAGTGGTTTTCTTCTGTTCTCAGCTCCCCGAGTGTCACTCTCACATTTAACCACTGCTTAAGTTTCTTTAGAATACATCTAATGCAGTTCTCACTGGCTGGAAAACTACTTATATCTCTCTTAATCTGCCTCCATTCAAAGACAAGTGTGCCAAAGCAATGACTAATAGTTTACTATAAAGTGTTGACTCATTGGTGCCAGACCCTCTTGACACAAAATACATCTGCAGTTATGAGAAAGCAGTTTTTAAATTCATGAGAAACAGCAGCCTTAGAATAACCCCAGGGCAAAACTTAGAGATGCGAATTTCTGCCCACATGAAAAGCATTACCCAAGGGCTAGAAGCAGAGTCTGGGTTGTCACACACGGATAGCATGTGATTTTCTCTCCCACACTCCAAAGCATTTTGCTAGCTTTTTAATCGGCAGAACATTTAATCAGGTGTAACCATAGCACACATTAGTAGATTCACTACAGCTGATACAGAGAAAGATAGACAGAGAGGACAGGAGACAGAGGAGTTTGTGATGAGGAACTCAATCCGTCAGATAGGTTACAGCATAAGAGAAGGAGTGGAAAAATATGAGATGAAATAAAGAAAGAAATTTGGCATGCAGGAAGAGACTGTGAGTTGCAAAGAGTGACAAGACACAGAACAACAGAAAGCAAATACGTCACGACAAAGTGGCTGCCTGGATTTAGTCATTTTACTGTAGCAGCCAGAGTGAAGTTTGATAAGAGTAACAGGCATGCCATGCCTCAGCTGCAGACAGAGCACAGGTGATAGTGAACAAGTCCTAGAAATAAGAACAAGTTGGATCTGTTAATTAGACAATAAAAAAGAACAAAAAGGTCAAGATAAGGAAAATAGGGGTGGGAACAATTAGAAGGATGCTCACTAAACCTCCAATACACAAATTGCAGAAAGTCTGTACTTACTTGATCTAGAGCGTGTGTAGAGAATGTGTTTTCTAGATCAAGACTCACTTAAAATAAGCTGAAGATTTAGGGAGTTTATAATATTGCTGATTTAGATGCACATGTAAGGGGCAAGGGAATAAAATAGGAGAAGGCCATAAGGTCATAATGGCAGGCAAACCACAGGTAAAGAGAGACAAGTGAAACCTGACCTTCATCTGCATAATGTCCCCCCAGTGAACTTAATGTGTGTGAAAAATACATAAAACACACATTGTTAATTATACATTTATGTTTTTCTGTACAATTATCAACTTTTTCAAATAGTAAAATGAAGGTTTTCCACAGACTCCTAAAATGTGACATTTTTTGACTGACTTGTTTATTTTTAATTTAGCCTTGACGTTTTTATTTAATAATTTTTTTTAGAAATTGTATCAATTTATATATTTCTATTATGTGCATGCATCATGCCTTCATTCCAATGAATACCAGTTCATCAAGTCCAGTCATTGAATTTGAAGAAGCAGACACAGTGGGTCCTTGGGATTGACCCGTTGACATCCCATTTCAGCACCATAGACAGCTCCTAAACGGGATTCCCCTCCCTGCCTGAGGACCATGGACAGCGACTCATGCGTTTCTTCAGTTGTTGGATACAAAAAAAGAACATGCTTCTACTGTTGCATCATCTGGTAGAAGTGCACTAAGTTAAGGTTCAGTCCATTTAGACCCCTGTTGTTATCATCAGAGGGCATTGGCACACACTACAGGCCATTAGGCACAGTGACCATCATGAGATTTCATCAAGTAGGTGTGGGTTGTCCCCAATTAGAGCCACTTCATCCAACAGGGTATGGTAGTATGTGCAAAAGCATTGCATCCTTTGCCAACATCACAACTATGCGGGTATTAGGCAATTCCATTATGACTTTGTGAGTTTGTTGTTAAAAGAAAAGCAAGTTAGTTAATTGGGGCTTGCTGTAAAATCACGTGCTGACGCACGGAAACGCCACTATCTTTCCCCACTGGCCTGCTTTCCGGTATCACGTGCTGCATGTAAAGTAAATATGTTGCTTAAACATTTACGCAAATTGTTTAAACTCACAGAGACCATTAGCTTTAGAAATAGGAGCGGAGCTTTGGTTTGTCATAGCTACAAAGCACATGTGGCATTAAATTAAATTCATTCATAACCCTTACCAGACCTATTACTATATTAATTGGCATGCTCTGAGCCCAGAGAGAGTGTGCTATATTACAATGGACAGCACAAGACCGTGTAATTAAAATCCTAAAATATAAACCCCCCCTGTCCCGTCCCATTCCGGGAGGATTTGAACGGATTACTTACTTGCCACGGTGAGAACCAGGAAAGATAACGCTGCGTTCACCGGGACTGCCATTGCTTCCTCCCCTCCAGTGCGACAGACACACGAAAACTTGCAGACAGATGGAGAGTGTTTTGTCGCGTGAGGTTTCTTCTTTCCTACGTCCGATTTGAAGTAAGTAAAGATTGAAACAAAAAAGAAGAAGGTAGTCTGGATTATAGGGGTTTCATTGCAAAGAATTTCACTAAGGCCGGCCGGTAGCTGAGGCTCGGAGCCATGGAGAGCAACACTGACTCCAGAGAGGAGGAGGCTGGATGCTTTCTGCCAGAGCGCACCAACTCCCCCGCTGGTCCTCGAGCTGTGATTGCGCGCAGCTGAACCAGATCAGAGTCTCCCTTAATTCTTCTTGAGCGATGCAAACAACGTTATCCTGGGGAATATGGGTCAGGAGCTAGTGGGGATACGCCAATCCTGTTATCGCCGAAGAGGCCATTCTTCAGATAAAAGATTTCAGCGCCCAGGTCCTCACATCGCCCTGCCCGCCCCGTGCGCTCCCCCGTCGGGCGTCAGTTTCACTCTGTGCCGTCTCGATCGACACACATGACAACAAACAGGAAGCGATAGCAGTCAGAAATCCCCCTCGGGAAAACGTTTACTGTAATACCCAGCAGCCATTGAAATCAACCTTATCTTTTCTAATCAAAGGAGAAATCCCCTCTTTCATTTACTTAAAGTTAATTACTTTTACCATAAGAAGCTCAGAAGGGAGCCGCTGCAAGAAGCCAAAGCGTTTTTTGTTATTAGAAGTGGCTAAAACAACAAAACGAAAACGTTATCTTTTTTCAATTATGCACCCTGTTAACTGATGACAAAGTAAAATAATTCAACCCAAAGAATGTAGGAGCAGGTCTTTGGCAGCAAGTCAATTTCTATCTGCATTAAGCACATTGTTTCTCTGTTGTTTGTTCCCTCACTGAGGCTGGGAAGGATGAGGGTGTGGAGGTTGTGACGTTTCATATAGGAAACATGAAAACCTTTAGGTAATTTCAGAACTAGAAATAATCCAGTGAATATGTATATTTATTGATCCCTATGGGGCAATTGTCCACTGTGATTTCTCACCACCATCACCACAGGGAGGGCAAAGGTCAGGGTCAGCTACAGGAGAACGTTAGAGCTGGGGATTAACAGTGTTTAAGGACACTTCCACATCATATAGACCCAGAAAAAAATCCTTAAATAAAGAGGCTACCAAAGCTGATAACTTATTGTCAATTCTCAGTCTCGGATCAAGGGTTTAAATTAATCAGAAAACAAGGACCAACGTGGTAATAACAATAAAAGAAGCAAAGCAATAACTGCTAATCAGATCAACTACAGTTTTCCTTCTCTCCGTATGAGTGTGTGTGTGTGCGCATGTCAATGCAATATAACTGTGTCCCCATGGTGATGTGAGCAGGAGGAAAACATGGCCATAAATGTGCTTCATAGAGGAGGAAGAGAGGAAATAATATAAAGAAATAAAATTAGGTTGCCCATCAAAGATTGTGAATAGAATGAAAACGTTTTCTGTGGACAGTGGTCATTTTTTAAGAAGATTATACAATAAATGTAGAGAAAAAGGTGAGGAGATTTTGGAAAATTACAGAAAGTTCAACACCTCTCTCAGATATTAGAACGGTATCAATGTTATCATCTAACTCTCCACAAGAAAGCAAATGAACACATTTCCCAACATCACAGTGTTTCCAAGAGTTGGAAAAGGAAACAAAGCAACCAACTTCTGAACAAAAGCTAACATTTACAGTCAAGAGAAGATGCTGGAACACAGTGTCTAACTCTCACCTGAACTTTGGCCTCACCTCATACCACAGAGGCATTTTACGGTTGATACATTCATACACACACACACACACACACCATAAAACGAACCTCTGGTCACAGCTCTAAATGTAACCAAATTGTATTACCCTCCCATCATTCCCCATTACAGCCACACTTTAGCAACATGGGAGCATCCGCCTCCCAAAGTCCCCACCCGTCTCTCTTAATGAACATTATCTCTGCATCCTAAAAGCAATGGGGAGGAGCAGAAGGAAACCAAATTTAATCAGAGCTACTTAGAGCTCGCTGTGGGGTCTGCTGGGGCTCTAAAGAGCCAGCAAGCAAGCGTACCTACACACACGCACGCACGCACGCACACACACACACACACACTCAAAGAATAAAATCTATGAACACTTTGTTTCCATGTTTTGTAAATACTATAACTGATAACAGAAGGATCAACAACATGACATCCATGCACACCCATAAACACACTAACAGATGCACACACAAACACTGTCTCATCAAAGCACTTGGGAAGACTTTACATTTCAGCTAAAACACTTGTCCCAATGTAAACCTTCATCATTTATTTTGCCTTATTAGCCTTTATTTACTTTATGCAATTACTAAACTTTCAAGTTGTTACAACCATTGTGTAAAAGAGTAAATTTAAACACCCAAATCATAAATGAGAAAGTCAGACGTATCCTGAATACATCTGACTTGGCTCTTTAAGGGGAACTCATTTTACTCATTTAAGTGTGTTTACAGATCTTGGGGAGTACCACTCTTTAAGTAAATAAATGTAGTATAAAGCCTTTTAGGGCTCCAGACGTAAATGTCAAAGTCTCTACATGTCCTTAAGGGATGTCACTTGAGTCCATGTCAGTTGGGTCTGAAGACTACATGCGTTTTGTGCTACATGGTCAGTGTACAAAATGTCAGCATCTGCAATGACACAGATATCTTGAACTGTCTGATAATTTGAAAGCTCATAGGGAATTTTTCACATCTCTACCATCCCTCCAATATTACATGATGTGAGCGTGTCAGAGACATTTCATAAGCTACTTCCAGCAGCATGACCAGAGGTCTAATCTGCCTAAATCAAAGTAAGTGAAAACATGTGTGTGCGTATGCAGGGCCTTTAAGTCAACTCAAGTCAATTTTATTTATATGGCCCAATCTCACAAATTTGCCTCAAGGTTATCTGTGCAGCATAAGTTACCCTCTATCCTCATCAAGTCTTTAAAAAAAAAGGACAGATACCAGCATAAATTTAGGGTCCTGAAAGATAAAATATCTATATAATAAAACTAAAATGATTACAAGAAAAACATCTTCAATGTGTAGTCAAACCACAGTCATCTCATCCTTAATCTATTTTTTTTAAATACAATACATAAAAACTCAAGAATCGTCACTTCAGATGATTTTTGTCATTTAGTCACATTTGTTCATCGTAAGGGCCACACGGAATCTGCAGAAGCTGAATTCCCTGCAGATTTTTTGCAGATTTTAAAACCAATTAAAATTTAACTTTGAATCTTAACACATCTCCACCACAAGCAGAAAAAGAGTCCACTAAATTCCACAGAAAACTGTAGATGTAAACCTTCAAAATTCGGTTTAGGCCTCCTCATGAGCTAAAATGCATACCGTTGCTTCAGTATGGTAGTCAAAGTGCTGAAGTGTTTTACATTTGCCTAATAATTCATCAATTCACTACCTACAGCAATGATAATCTGATATCCACCACCACAGCACTCAGCCAGCATGATCTCATTTACCACACGTTGTACACAGCTCCATATGTGTACACTATGGGATGTACACTCACACATAAACACACATTCTACAGCATGTTTTCTCCTTCACATTCTCCTCCGTGTTACAGCTAACTCACAACATCTGCATCTATTTTCCAACAGCTGCATCACCATATTGTTTATCATTTCAGTGGATTAAGTTTGTTTTGTTTACTCCTCTCCACTGAGCCTCCTCACTGGCCTCCCTCTCATCTAACACTGCGTTTGTTTGCCTTTAGGCAGCGTAGTCAGAGACATTGCACACCAGTAAAATGGCCGATTCCCCCGCTGCATTAATGTTATCAGAAATTCATATTACTAGGGGACACTTGTTTCTTGGATTGACAGTATGAGATGGGGCTTTCTAAATTCCAGACTGGTAGCCTGTCACAGCTGCTCATTGTCCTGCTCTGGTGGGGCAGAATCACTGTGATGGTACCTCCTAGATGTGTAATGATAAGCGCATCTCATCATCTATCTTTATCTCATTCTAATGTTCCTGTTGCTTCGTCGTTGCCTTCGGTCTTTGTCTCCTTTATTTGCACTTTGCTCTACTTTGTCTATTCGTTCAATGCGTGTGCCTGCTCCCTTTCTCAGTTCCTCTTATCTCCTCCCAATGTTCCTCATCCGCCGACTTTCACTCTTTCTTCTTGAGTCCTCGTCATACCCTGTCAATCTCCTCCCATCTCTCTTGAACCAAACAGGCATATAAACCCCTGAGGAGCTCTCAATGGGTGGGAGAGAAAAATGTATGAAAATGGCAAGAATCTTATCAAGGCTGAACTTAATTACATGTTCCGACGAAGCTTGCAGCCTTAGAACATGTCTCCATGCTGCTTCCGAGTAACCGTGCTTCTACGCTACACCCTGGCCGATTTGGTTTTCTGTAACTACTGTCTCTGTATCAGCCCTCCTCCACACAAAGCCTCTCATGTCATCTTTTTTGCAGGCAAAGAAGATTCAGCACTGCACATAATCCAGAGGCAACAGAAATTGGACAAGCATGGACCTTACACACATGGAATGTGTGGAAGAAATAAGACAATGTTGTATGAAAAGGAGACTTGAGCGGAAAGCAGTTGGTGGTGAATGTTGACATGACTGAAGATAACATACTTCAGGGGCTAAATTTACAAAAGCATTTTATCATAGATATTAGCATCTTTGGATGGCAAACTTTTTCTCTCCATTTTTCCATTGATTTTAGGAAAGAAAAACACTTACAGGCGGACAGTGAAGTGAATCCCATTAGGATGACTTTACATTTTGTTATTGACCTTTGCTCTCCTTAACCCTGAAGATGCATGAATTTACAGACTCAACTTTTAGGAAAGCACTTAAAATAATTAAGAATCATGAACCGTAAAATAGACAACTTATCTAAACCTAACAGACAAATCTAAACAACTGTAAATGTCTTGCTAACAAATTGATTTTCCACACCTTTTAATAATCACTATAATGTAGCTCAGCGTAAATTTTTTCAGGAAAACCTAACACTTTATCACTGCTCTCACCTTCCTGTCAAACCAAACAGAATCGGCCACAAATTCCAAGGACCAATCTCGGCGTCACAACCCTGCTTTAAATCTGTTTCTCTCCCTGCTGCTGTCAGCTGTCATTTCAGGCAAAGCGTGCAACCGTTCACCTCCCATTCCACCTCCAGTCATCGTCACCCAAAGGCATCTCCTGCAGGACACTCCTTTGGTCTGGTCTTCGGGCTCCTTTGCCACCACCACCATTGTCTAGACTCCATCGGGGGGGGATTGTCTTGGTTTCCTTAGACCTTTTATAAATTGTTCTATAACGATGGAGACTAAAGCTCCAAAGACTGTACATTTTATTATGCTTATGTATAATAAACCTTTGCATATCTGAAAACAAGTCTCTCTTGATTGAAATGTTATTTGTCCTAAACCGTCCTAAGCTTGCAGGTCAGTGCCCACAAAATTATAAACTGAGTAAGTCTTCCTATAATTCATTTGACAAATTAATCCTTAAATGGTAGAGCAGATGACAATGAACGGATTGGTCTTTCATCAGTTTATTACAAAAGACTCGAAAAACTCACGTTTACACACACACGTTTCTGGTTGTGTGTCTGTTTGCATTTATCTATATATTCGTAGTTGGGTTGAGATGCAAGTGTAGCTTTACATTTCATATTTCCAGGTGCACTTACACAAACATGGACACTCATGAATAATAAAATGTTCCATACTGTATCCTTCTCCTTGTCTTTCTCAGTTTCAACAGCAGTGAACCAAAGTAAGCTAAAGGTGGATCTGTGTCTCCATTGGTAGATTGGTTACTCACTCATTGGTAATTGAATTAAATAAAAGATGACAGAATTCAAATTGCTTAAAGCAACATTTTTGCTTTCCATTTTCAATGCTTGGATTGTAAATGAGGAACAGCTGGTCAACAGGAAAAAGATCCTGACAGTGCTGACCTCCAAAGACAAAGACGGGGAACTGGAAGTACAGTTTACCAGCATTCATGTGCAGAGTTGAATTGCTGTCAGAACATCTTTTTCAAAGTATGAAATATAGCTCTTCAAAGTTCATTTTAACAAATTGCAATGGAAACAGACTTTGCGAATAAGTCATGGTGCAGCCTAGCGTGTGACTTACAGTCCACGGAAGAGACAAAAAATGGAAGCAGATGAAAACATCATGACTGCATGGAGCAATGAGAATGTTTCTCAAATTGTAACTACTATTTGAAATATAAAAGCCACATTTGAGTAATGTTGCCTACATTTTTTTTTTACCGTTTCAGGTTTGACTACTTGTCATCTTGCTGCCCCCTCTTCTTTTGCAATGGTTTAATAGGACCTGAATGGAATATCAGCGCCACCAGCTGTTTATCTCGACCAACCAACATCTAACAATTGCATAATAGCAGTGGATTGAAACAGGTATTTCTTTTTGCATTTTCTGTTGCCAATTTATTTTGCCTCTGTGTCAAAATATGGTTAAAATCTGCACTACATTGAAACCTGGCTGGTGTCATTTCATCATAAATGGGCAAACAGTATCAATATTAATGAAAGCTCCAACACAGGAATTTCCACCAGACCTTACCTTACTACACCTTACTACAGATACTACAGGAACCTAAAGACAAGATTGTGTTGTCCAGTTCAAGTGTAGTTTCTTGTGTTTGCTTTTGCAGAATACAGTAAATGAGTTGTGTGCAACCTTCAACCGAACTTACTTCAATCCACTTGGTCAACAGTTTGAATTGAGATTATACATTGTACTTTGTATCAATAGTTTGTAGTCCCAAGTGTATTAAACCGAAGATGAATGAAACACAAGTGTGGAAGCACAGAACTGGCCTGGGTAAAACCTCTAACCTCCTGTTATCCAATCCATATACTTAAACAGATAGGTACAGTTCCTTTACATTGAACTTACATAACTTAAATAACAAGATGTGAAGTGATTATCTGGGGCAGAACACACAGTTTGTTGTTAAACACATGTGAGCCCCATGGAATAGGTCAGAGCTGGAGCATGAAAAGGTTGCTGCTGCCGTCCAACAGTGCAGACTTATGGTGCTTCGCTTAAGGGTTTTTATGATACCAGGAATGTTGATGTCACACGATTGTATGAGGTCCTTTGTTACCAGCAAAAAAAGGAGTTTCCACTGTTAAAAAAACTTAGTCAATCCAGCTGCTTCTCATTATCCTAATTCCCAGTCCAACAAACAATTAGAAAAACAGCAAATTCCAAAACCATGCACAAAATAACTGTTGAAACATAAAACACATCTGCTACTAAAACCAAATGAAAAATACACACTGCTAAAGCTTAAACTGGACAATTAACCAAAACATGCAACACATTACTGTACAGTATTAGCTGACTGTTGTCCGTTTTGTACTCACTGTCGTGACAGTGAGCTTTGAAAAAAATACTCAGCAGGATCAGAATCTTATAAATCACATAAGCATTTGGCAAACTCTTGCAGTGAAATCAATTAATTCCAATGAAATCAATGGATTCACTAGTGTTGAAAAACAAAGTCAATCTGCTCACATTTGTTATGGCTAGTTCAACTTTGGTGATCTATGATCTAAAAATTCATGCAGTTCACCAATAGCGAAAACAGTGCTGACCTTTGAGTCCTAAATGGAGTAAGCTATTGTAGCTTCTTAGTTGTGTGTCACCATCCACTTTTATTTAGCCTCCTCTGTATAAACTGCTCCAGACAAGACAGAAGTTAGACTAGGCCTTAGGCTAATAAGAAATGACTATGTGACTAGTAAAATATAGCAAACCCTACAGCAATAAATTACTAAAACACAGTCTATGTTTAAATTTAATTTAACTGCTTTATATCTAAGAACTACCAATGTATTGACATACCCCAACAAAGGGCAAATTGTGTGTGTGTGTGTGTGTGTGTGTGTGTGTGTGTGTGTGTGTGTGTGTGTGTGTGTGTGTGTGTGTGTGTGTGTGTGTGTGTGTGTGTGTGTGTGTGTGTGTGTGCGTGCGTTTGTGTGTGTGCACCATGACTCAGTCTGTGGCTGACCTCAGCACACCTGACCCGGGCCAAAACCTCGTCCTGAAATGACATGGTCTCAAACACACGCAAACAAACACACGGACATCACTTCATATCATAGGGGAATAGGCAAAGGTTTATGCAAAAGGATTTTAGTGGCAATTTAAAAAGTAAACTTGTTGGGATAAATTTGATATGTATGTATAAAATTATGTCTTTCTGTTTTTTTATTTTTCACAATCACAATTTCCAAAAGTCAAAGAGAAAGTCTTCAAATCCCATGTTCAGCCAACTGATAAAAGCAGGAAAAGGACAAACCCTGTATGGAGTTATCATATTCTCTGCCATTGTAAGACTGGTGTTAGTTTACATTGTAGATGTATTCTTCACGTTAGAATTAAACACACAATTTGCACTCAGCCATGATTTGCTTGGAACCGATATGACATATTTCTTAATTATCTATTGAATCATTAAAGGCTTTACTGTGGGACATCCTGCTAACCTGGTAGAGTAGGTATATACTGTAGGCTGAATAAGAATAGGAGCTGTCAATGACACAGACAGCCCTTATTCAACAATGCTTTTGTCAACAAAAATATTAAATAAGTACACATCTCACCCTGTAATTGTGAAAGTGTATTTTGTATGTTTACTGCATCAGACAATACAAAATAGCAGGTGCACCAACACAACCACAATCTCTCTTTATCTCTCCGTTAAGTCATGACACATCCCTGTCAGAAGGTGACTTATGCGACTGATATTGGCCCATTTGCTACTGTGACCTGTTTGCCAACCCTTCTTAGAGACATAAACCAATACTTTTCCATCGTCATTGTATCAGAAAGCTGCCTTGGAACATTAACGTAATTACAGCAATGAATTGTATGTCTAAGGCCTGACCTGCCATAGTGACATGGGCTGACATTAAACTCCAGAATAAAAAAATGACCCTCAGGCAAATTATCAACCCAGCAGGCATCAGATGTGCTTTTCAGACTCTTAAATAAAATCACATCAGTGGAGAAAACTGATATAACACTATAACCACAGAGGCTTCAAAATAATAACCAAATGGACAGAGAAGGCAATATCAAGAGGAGGTGTGCACATGTTCATATTTTTAGCCTTTCAGAGTCAGAAAGTTTTTGCTAAGCGATGTGATTTATATTAGACCTTGTAAGTAAAACGTTCATTGTCAGAATTAAGGTACAATACTGGAGATGTCAGACAAAACACGTAATAAATAGTATTTGTTATGCCTTCTTTTTTAGGCATTTGAGACAAAGCGAGACCTTTTAAACACATCAAAAATTAAACATTTTCAGTTTTGCGAACTTCTGTAGACCATCACATTGCAGGGATTTGTTAAGTCATTTCATGGAAAATTGACACTCTTAAGTCATCATAGTATGTGACTATTTGTGACAAAATGGCAACATTTAGCTTTCAGAATCTATTTACAAAATAAAATGTATCTCAAATTCCATTTTTTGATACTTGAATAATACATAAACACAGTTTTAAGATAACCTACACTGTACTGTAATTGCTTACATTGGTTACCAATATATTTCACATCAAGGACCCCTAAACTGATACAATTAGACCATGTGGTTTGATGGGGTCCCAGATCCCACTTTTGGAAACCACAGGCTTGACCATGCTTAATAGACCGTGCTTAATTTACCTTTAATTCCTGGGACTGGGAAGACGACCTGAGGGTCATGCTGGCCATGTAGATTGTGTGTGTGTATCACACAATGTTTGTATATCACACATGTACACGTGATGCACTCTTCCTCTCCTCATTGACTAAATGTGTCAAGTGGAAAGCCTTTCGTCCTGACGTCGACACTCCCACTGAGCCCCCCAATATTGTACTATTTACACTCCACCTATCTACACACATCACTGTCTAAATCTCTTTCTCTGTCTCATCCCTTTCTCTTCCTTATTCAGTCTCACACATACACACACACACACACACACACACACCCCTTGTGTCCCACCAGTGACAGTGATTGCTGCTGACAACTCAGAACATTGATGACATGGCCAGTAGCCATCCAGCATGCAGAGAGGGGGAAATCCCTATGAAATGAATATTCCACACACACACTTCACTTAGGGAGATGGACAGGGAACAACCTGCCCTGCTAAAGCCTTCATGTTAACCCTCACACTGCTGCACATGCATCGGTGGAGAAGAAGATAAAAGAAGAGGGGAAAAGGGGGAAAGAAAAATATAGTGTGTGCAATATGCAAGCGAGCATGCGTGTGTGTGTGTATTAAGTGTGAATACAATATAAGTGAAGCAGGCAGAGCTCAGTGCCCTCGCTTTCTTTTTATATACAAGCAGGATGGAGAATCCATGTACCCTGTCAGCGCAAAACACACATACACACACACTTGCACGTTAAAAGTGTGGGCTGCCTGGAGGAACGTGGGGGGGACAGCAGAGGTGTAAAAGCCTTGCGTCTCTTTGTTCAGGCATCAGAGATAACAAGAATGAAAATGGAAGAAAACATTTGAAATTTTTTAAATTGCAGAAAAAAAGGTGGTGCCTGACAATGGTTTATTATATTCTAAAAAAAAATGTAGGAATGTTTTGTTTTCTTCATCAAACCAACTTTGCTTTGTTCCAAAAGATTAAAACATATGGGAGAAGCACAGGTCAGTTAAACATTGTACACTTCAATCCTGTAGCTGTTTGCTGCTGCTGGTAAAGTTCAATTTGCAACTGTGCACACACACACACACACACACACACACACAGTAGCATTTGTAAGGACAATTTATTGACTTGCATTTATTATTTTGTTGAGGTTTAGCTCTATCTTAACCCTTTCCCAAACTTAAACCTAATTCTGCCCCACCACCTTACAACTCAAAGGTCAGTGTAGTCACTATGACAACAGGCCAAAATGTCTTAAGTAAAAGACAAAAACAAACACAAACATACCTCAGCATCCAGGCGTGCTCTTGGTCACAAGTGATGTCAGGACTCTTAATTCACACTGTGGTTCTTTTAGAGAACTGTCTTCTTCACTTTAAACTATCCTGTTTAAAATACAATTGAGTCTCAACCTAAATGCACACACATATGTATTGTACATGTAAAAACACACACAAGGAGCCATGAACCAGATAAGCACAAATGTAGCAAAGTGACTCTATGACTTAGGTATATACGAACACAGTTTTTGCAACACCATGAAACATCTTATCATCATATCTTCTACTTGCAAGTTGTCTTCTTCGTCCCCCTTTCTTTGACATGCAACTGACAGAGTTGAAATAAAGTTATTCTTCTCCACAGCCACTATGTAGGACAAAGCAACATGTCATCAGTCCGGGCACAGCCTGAGGACGGGCCAGCCAGTCACACACGAGTGACTGGAGTGCACCAACCAGCTGAAGAGGAGGACATTCAGGCTAGAATTATTACCAATGGGACTCTTCTTGATAATACTGTAAGAAAATCTTACTGCAGTCAGGACGTGAATGGGAAATGAAAAGCCACTGCTTTTTGCAGTCCATCTTAATGTGTTTAAAGGAACTTTAGGAACTCACTCCTTAAAGGAACTCACCTGCCATTAAATGTTGGGCAAGTTGTGGCCCTCGTACAGCCCCGGTTATGAAATGGTAGATGGGCAAGTGGGGAAGAAAATGCAAACAAGACCAATATTGTTTGTTCCCTGAGTTAGAAGTAACTGGGCCGACAGTTTTAGGCAAAAATCCCCCATCAGTTCCACTTCACTGCTCTGCAGCGGAAGCAGGTTAAAGGAGTGGGTGACGATCACAACAGAGGAAAAGGAGGGTGGAAGAGAAGATGCAGAAGTAAAAAGAAAAGAGAAGAGGAAGAACATGTAGATGTGAGACAGGAGAGAACAGAAAGAGAACGTAAACAGAGGACAGTGCATAAGGGGGACAGCGCAAAGTAACTGAAGGACATCTGCATCAGGATTAAAGACAACCTGATTAAACTTGTGCTCAAACATGATCAAACCGTTCTTTAAGGGATTGTGTTTGCAGTGTTTTTTCCAAACTGGTTATTCTTGCTTGGCATATTAAACCACAAACACCCAATGTCATGTTAATAGCAAATTTCAGTTGGAAGAGTGACAGAAGAGCAAAATGAGCAAATAAAAACAGTAAAAAAAAATAGTATGACCAAAAAAAATAGTATGGGAAATGCAAAGCAGAAGGAATTAAAGAAACAATTGGCTGAGAATTTGATATCTTTTCTACAGTTTTGGTTGATTTTGTTCTTGTAGCCTCCTTCAAAACACAAAGGGTGAATCCAGATTTGACACAAGCACTTACTACTAGATCCACAAAACCAGTGTCTCAGGAGAGATGTCCTCGTAAGTTCTTTTATAAGTCAGACTGGAGTGCCCCCAGCAGCGTGTGCCTGCTTTGTCACATTGTTCGTAAACAGGCTGTGTAAATGGTGTCCAGTTCAAAACAATGACATTTGTGTTCTTTGTGCCTCAAGCAGCTCCATGCAAGTTGTTTGGAAAAATTTAGCCATTTGTGCAGCAAAGCCTAGAGGTGACGTCTGCCTTTTGGACTTCATCTGTAGATGAAGTATTAGTATATACAGTAACAGAAGGTGAAAGATAACAGGCGTGTGCTGCCAGGGAAACTGTGGGCAGTCAGGCAAACAGACGTGTACATCAACAATGGGGAATCTAATGTTGGCTGCGAGCGGTGGTGAACAGCCTGGCATACTGTCTGTGCACCAACTGTACGCAGATTATTTTTTTTTATTGTAGGTTTAAAGTTAAAAAATTCTCAATTCATTAATTTGGTCTTTATTTGATTAGATTATTAGTTCCATTACCTTGTTCAAGTTTGTTCAATTGTTCAATTTACAATTATAACCTTAGAAGCTGACCTCATTAGGGATTGGTCTATATTAATATATCCACTCATGTTGTACTTTGTTTGAATTATTCCTATACATTGGGCTACTTATGAATTAAGACTCATTATTACAACTCCAGTAATTATATACAATGTATAAGCCTATAATAACTTTTTGTGAGTTACTCTATTATTTATTCCTGCCTATTCACTCCTGCCCTCATTTTAGAATGGATAGTTATGAGTACTGCAACAGTACAGTGTCCAATGTAAGAGCAGGCAAGAGTCTGATGGGAACGCCAAGAGAGTGATGTCAGTGTGCTTACCGTCTTGCCATGTTGGCATTGACTCAAAGATTAAAGCTACACATCAAGAGTCGTTTTAACAAATGTAACAATCTGCAATAAAAAAGTGTTAATAACATACGGTCAACCTGTAAAAGAGTGTGTCTCAGGACAACCAAAACATGACACAATGACAACAACCTGGGCAGATGTGGCGTGATGGTAGTCTAGAAGAACAGTAACGCCGCCCTGTGGCAGGTTGAAGTAATTGCACCTCCAGACCTAAATCTGAAAAGTTGGAGCCACCCAAAGCAGCAGTCTGCAGCCAGTGTCATTTTTAATAATACAACCACTTCAAATCTAACAGAAAACTCTAGCACAACCAAACCTGACTTATGTCACTAGCTCTTAACTGGCCGTTTAAAATACACATTATATGCGTGTGTATATATATATATATATATATATATATATATATATAGCTCTGACAAAAGTCTTGTCGCTTATCTTATTTTTGTAGAAACACCTGCTATTAACCTGACTTTTAATTAATCATTGGTGTAAGAAATAGCTCTATGAAAAGCTAAAACCCTCCCAAATGATGTTCAATGCACTGAAATAATATTAGCTTCACTAAAAGATTTATTATTTAAACAAGACGGAAAAGTCAAATTTGGCAAGACAAAAGTTTTGTTACCTATACATAAATTGAACAAATTTACTACAAATACTAATATGTAAAATATGTCAGCAATTAAATAGTGGTGCTGTGAGATTCAAATTTAATATCTTGTATGACTTCCATGAGCTTGAAGGACTGCATCCATGCGGTTTGGCAAGGATTCATACAATGTATGATGAAGTCATCAGGAATAGCTAGAAAGCAGTCTTGCATGCCTCCCAGAGTTCTCAATATTCATTTTGGTTTGTCTTCCATCTTCCTCTTTCATCCTACCCCACAATATGCTCCATGATGTTCATGTCTGGTGACTGGCCGGCCAATCCTGGAGCATCTTGACTTCTTCGCTTGAGGAACTTTGAAGTGGAGATGAAGTAGTGATGGAGCACCATCCTGCTGCAGAATTTGGCCTCTTTTATGGTTGGGAATTAAGAGGTAGCTAAGATTTCTTGGTATTTGAGACTATTGATGTTGCCTTCCACCCTGCAGATCCTCACACACCCCCATACTGGATGTCCCAGACCATGATTTTTCCGCCACCAAACTTCGCTGTTTTCTGGTGAATCTTGGATCCATGCGGGCTCCAGTAGGTCTCCTGCAATATTTGCAGCAACGTGGTGTAATTCATCAGAAATTCATCTGAAAAATCCACTTTCTTCCCCTTCTCCAGCGTCCATCCTTTTAGCGGGCTGTGGGCCTTGGCAAATGCCACACGGGTTTTTCAATTGTCTTTTGTTTAGTGCTGGCTTCTGGGCACTGATTCGACCATGGAGGCCATTTCGAGACAGAATCCGACAAACCGTTCTGGTTGACACAGGGACTTCAGGGGACCAGGTCTGGTGGAGCTCGGCTGCAGTGGAAAATGGGCTGGCCTTGGATTTTCGAGCCAACAAACGTCTCCCTCGACCAGTTGTCTTGCGGGGTCTGCCTGACCTGGGCTTGTCAAAACATCTCCATGTCTTCAAATGTTTTTTTAATCCTGCCTTGACGCTGAGACACATTGAAGGTGTCTGCCACATCAGCAGTGGAGCTGGTCTTCAGCCTCTTGATAATCAAAACTTTAGTCTCAGGGTGAATCTAGCATGTTTGCAGAGGTCTAGTTGCAGTTGATGTGAATGGCTAGTGTCTGGGTGTTTTTATACACCCTCAGACCAATTGACCCATATTAGTCACAGGTGAAGTCCTATGACAAGGCACAACACTTATGTCTTGCAAACATTGACTCAATGGATTTACCAGCTGTGAATATTAGAATACTTTTTGACAGTTCTTTTTGCACTGAAACATTATTACAAAAGCTGTTGGGATTAAAATGAGCCATTTCTTGTAAATAATCTTGATTAGAAATATATTTCAGCGGCACTTCAGGTCAATTGTACACAAGCGACAAGACTTTTGTCAGGGACTGTATAGATATATATCATACACACCCAAATCACCAGCACCACACACATACATACATACACACACAAAATACTAATAGTAAAAAGTTCATATCAAGCCTTTTATTTGGTATACAGATATTCATAGATTTATACAGTATATATATATATATAGATATATGTATATATGTAACACATGTGCCACTGCAAAGTCACAGACAAACTTATTTTTACTAAGAAAAGAAAGAAAACAAAAATATATAAATGTGCTTAATTTCAAAGTAGTGCTGTAAAGCGCTTGTTATGAAAGATGATCAAAACCGGAATGATGAGGTAACTGCCAGGCAGGAAAACAATCACTTTTAATGGTTGAACAATAATAATAATAATAATAATAATAATGATAATAATAATCTACAGAAACAAATGGATCAAATAGGCAACCAAGAAATATAGTGGCAGCATGGACCCTTAGTGTCAAACTAGAGAAAAGGATTTAAGTCTATAACATACATACACACACACGGAGTATGCATACAGACAGACAGTGCATAAACGTACAAACAGGAAGTAAAGTCAGTCTTTCATGTGAGCAAAAACTCTCCCATGTCATTACTCTTGTCTGCTACACAACAGAAACTCAGGCATGCTCCAGGACCTTTAAAATCTCTTACACACCCACATACACTGAAAACAGACAGTCATGTACCACAGCTCGGCATTGCAGCTGACCAAACACCGATGTGGTGCATGTACGTGTACACACTCACGCACACCACACCACAGCACAGCAGAATAGTGGTCAGGTAGTGTAATTCACTAAAAGATGTGAGGGCCTGCATTCATGTGAACAGACAGTAAAATACCTGTGATGAAAATCAGATCAAAGATTTAAAGGATAATAACGAGCAGAAAGTGCTGCACAAAAACCCTAGGAAGTGGTGTGTGTGTGTTTTTGTGTGTATGCACATACATGTGTATCAATATATCAGGAGCAGGTAATGTAGACATTTAGGAGCATCTGGCTCCCCCATGTGGTCACTCTGAGTCTCTCTGGACTTCTGAGGCGTCGGCCCGACAAATGGGACATGTCCTGTTGGCCTGAGGACAGAGAGAGGAAACAGAAATTATTCTGTCAGGTTTTTTGTTTTTGTTTTGTTTTTAAAGATAGTACATATCAGCTTTACTTCAGTTATTGATCACACAAAATGCCCATTCCTAAAACTGTCTTTCGTAGCACTCAAGGACAGTTAAAAAATTAAAAAATAAAGCAAAAATACAGTTAAAAAGGCGAATATAATTAAATACAAACATTTAATAATTGAGATAGAAAATTAAAAGAAAGCAATTTATTCAGGAATTCAATGGAGTGGAGTTAAGTGGGGTAGGCCCTTGGTAAAAAGGGGAGTTTTGAGGGAGGTTTTTAAAAGGTGGGGAGGGACTCTCTAAAACGGATGGATAGAGGGAGGGAGCACAGAAGGCAAGGGGCCAAATGGCTGAAGGCTCTAGACCACTTTGTGGACAGGTGGGCAGAAGGATTGGAAAGTAGTGAGGAAGAAGTGTTGTATTGATTTGAAATCCCTATAACTTAATTCATATTGACGCTTTGGGCAATTCCGCCATGGCTCTAAATCATAATACTGTGTTATGATTAACACAGGAACTTGGTGTTCCAAGTCTTTTCTTTTCTTAGCATTTTCAGTGGGAAATCAAGTGTTGAAGTTTACAGCTTTTTCAGATGTTCCATATGTTTCTGTCCTGGGGTTTATGTGGTTTACAGACATTACTGACTCTTCTGTGCTGAATTTAGGAACATGCCTGATGTTTGTATCTGTTATGTAACACATCTCTTGAAGAGTGAGATTCTCACTACACTCTTATAATTAAGAGGTGCATGTGTTACTTAATTAATTCATGTGTACTTGGACTGCAAGTGTATGTGACTTTAAACAAAAAATAAGGTTCTGTGATCGAGTCTTTAAACGCAGCATCACCACACAACACTCATCTGCAGCCTATTATGATACTTGAATCCATTGTCAAACAATGTATGATTAGCCTTTAATAAAGTCAGAGATTGTGTATCTGTATTACATGGACAATGTAAGTGAGCAGGATCCACAAGCTAAATACTTACCCTCAGCCACTTGTCAACACACTTCCCGTGGAACTCATGGCTGCAGGGTAGGACTCGCAGCAGTTGGCGGGACTCAAAATCACTCATACAAACCACACACCTGCAACACAATGGTAATATTTAGCACGTAATGAACGGCAACACAAGAAAGCTGTTTAACTGATCATCAGGTTAGACTACAAGACCCTTAACTCTGTAATTACTGAGACCATCTTCTTCTACTTGCATGGATTACATCTCCTCTTACTACTAGTCATGCACCAACTGTAACTTTTAAATGTATACTTTTATAAATATGTGTACCAACTATTTGTAAAAAAAAATCTCACAATGTCCAACCCCAACAGAGAATATGCTTTGAAGTGGTTTTATGCTTTCTGTAGCTTAAAAAAAACATAAATATGCCACATAACATCACAAACTTTGTAACTGATATACATTAGCCTCTGTCAGTAAATCCACAAAATAAATATTTTTTGACATTTGACATAGTTTATGTCAAATTGAACATTATGAATAATTCCCCCCCATCAACAAGTGATGACCTGGTATTTTCAAAAAGGGACTCACAGAGTTTGTTCAGACTGGTGGTTATTTGGATTGAACCGATAGGAAGGAAGCTGTTCAATGTCTCCCTTCGTCAGTCCACGGAGTTTGGCCTCCCCCAGACGTTCAGCGAGGTTCAGGAGGGCCTGTGGGGTAAAAAACATCAGCAACAACAAAAGAATCAGAGTCCATATCAAGCAAACATACAGACAAAAGAATAAAAGAAAGCAGATAAAGACTAACCTCATAATTTTCCACTTCTCCATCGTCTACATCCAGCTCTAGACTGATTGCAGGACCTGTGGGCTGGACTGGCAGCATTGAACTACAGAGGAAAAGATGACACTGAATTGTTAATGGCCCAAAAAAATCCATATTTCATAAAATAAATATCAGGTCATCTAGTGTATATTTGGCGAAAATAAAATAAAAGAATAAACTTCTCTGTCTTATCTTTGTAAGTTCATGTACTGATCTACTTACAGGAAGTAAGGCAGGAGGCTGGGGTGGTAAGGCGAAGGTGGCAGTGGCTGTTGCGAGCGGTATCGTCTCCCCGGGAGACGCCGCGGAATAAAGTTTGGATAGGACTATGGGGGCAATTGACACCAAATACACACTTATCATTCACACCATTTTTTTTCTCCACTGTATTTAAGGTAAAACAAAACAACAACAACAAGAACAATTCTTCAAAGAAATAACACTTGTATTGAATTATTCTTATTGCTCACCACTCCAAAAAACTCCTGTGGCAGGGGGTCATGGGAGAGGAAGTGAAGTTGTGTGGAATGTGGTGTGAGGGCAGGGTGGGTGGCGGGGGGATAGTGAAGACCAGCACCCAAAGACAGGTGTTCTCCAAGCAGCTCCACGTCATTCTCTATCCTCTGTAACGGCTAGGTGGTTGGAGAAGAAATATGTGGACAATTAGATCATTTCATGTGATCACAGAAACAGGAGCAATTAAAAACTATTCAAACACATACAAAGAAACTTGACGAAGAACACAACGATATGGGGGTGGAGAAAATAAGAAATTAGCTTTGGACGAATTATAGAAAACCTTTGATCAAACTTTTGTACTTAATTATTTTTTCTACTAAAATGTAACTAAATAGGCATTGCTTTGTATTCAATTCTTAGGCAGCCGCTTTAATTAGCAGTCAATATTAAAGGGATATTACACCATTTTTGCCTCATGTGGATGAAATACAGTCCCAGAATGCACTTGCTTCGCTGCTAAAAGATTCCACTCCCAAGCCACGCCTACAGTTTACTGACATAGACAGTGAGGTATTCAACTCTAGTCTATTTTATTGTCATTTCATCCATATCTACAAAACAACGTTTCACCGTAGCTTACTTGGTGTTACACATTAAAAATATTTAAAAAAACAACATTATATAAAAACGACACACGAAACAGGCTACATTTAGTGCATAGACTTTATAGGCTCCGTAAAGTTCAGCTAACACAATGATAACATTAGCGCAGTGATGTAAACACTGAGTATAAACACATTGGTCTGCATTTAACAGTCACAAACTCCACCAGCAGTTAGAAGTAGTTGGATAAAAGCACCCCATTTCTGCACCATTCCGTGTCAATGTTAACACAGCACATTTCCACTAGTCTTACCCGCTGCATTTTTTAATACAGCAGGTAAAACATTTTTGAAAACTTCCCTCAAAGTTGCGGACAGTCTCACTTGTTGCTTAAGTGAAAACTTGTCTGTACATATAAAAAAGGGGGAAATGTTTTTTTTCAGGGATAAACAAAAAGTGAGAAATCCCCAAACAACAATTTCATTTCAAATTAATAGCCATATTTTACAAAAGCTCAATGTGATACCAAGTCAAAGGTTGAAACTAGCATGACGTAAGATATCCTACTCACTGAGCGGGCCTGCTGCGTCGGATAGGGTCCAAACTGTCCAGGCTGAGGCAGGTGAGGTGGGTGGTGGGAAAGGTGTGCTGGGGGATGGGGGAGGTGAGGAGGGGGAAGCAGGAAAGCCTGGTCACTGGACAGCAGTGATGGGAATGGGTAGGGCATGGGTAAGTGTTGCACAGAACAAGTCTGAAGGACCTGGCAGAAAGAGAAAAAGAAAAACAGCAATAATTCATTTAGTGAGGGATGTTGAAAGCTGCATTTTGAATAAATCAAACCAGTACCACCAGTAACAGAGAATGGGCAACTGTACGTTGTGGAAACAAACACACTCACAGGAGGAGGGACACTGCAGACAGGATAGTGCTGTCCACTAAAGACTACGGAGCACGCCGGAATCTGCTGAGGAGTGGAGCGCGGCGGCAGGCCTGGTGGCACTCCCGGAGGAGACACAGCATACGATACTGGAGCTGAACCCTAAACATGGAGATCAAAGGGCAAAAGTCAACTCTACGAACACAGACTGATTCAAAGACAAGCAGCTGGAGTTACAAGATTAAATCCACATTATCTAGGTAGCAAATAAAGAAAACCTATTGCAATGCTTATCCATGTTGTAACCAATGTTACTTTAAAAAAGTAAGTAGTTACAGTTACTAGTAACTAAATTAGATACTCAGTTACAAATTATAAAAGTAACAAGTTACTTCAGAAAGTAACTAATGCGTTACCTTAAGTACATTTTTAAATGCTCAAATGTGACCCCACCTCCAACCCTCTTTAATGGGAACTTAAAATACATGTGCATGTTCAATTATTTATGATAAATCTTAATATTAAAAGAAAAATGGACACTTAATACAATACATTAACAGAAACAAGGTACACACATCTAAACTATTTTAATGTTGCTGTGGGACAAAGTGAGACTAGCCTCCAATGAAATGCCATGTATGTAGATGTCACAACTGGGCAAAATATAATGCTTGTTTAAGTACTATAGCAAAAATGAATAACAAATATATACACTCTTTGTAGTGCAAATTATGTAAGTGGTCTGCTGTTTATACTTGTGCCTGGTGTGAACGTCAAGCCCGCGCGTGTGTGCGTGTGTGTGTGTGTGTGTGTGATAGAGCAAGAGAAGTGAGAGAGTGACAGCGATTAGCTTCGGAGCGAGTAGCCACTCTAGAGTCATAGTGCCTATGTTTTCTGACCACGTTGGGAAATCTTTTGCAGGAAAGATTTTCTCATTTCAGATGTCTACTTGAATAATTTCAGTCCTTTATTAGCTGTCTGTACCTTTGTTTTTCCTTATTAACCCCACCAACAAGGCCACATCATCTCATGAAGTCACCTGCTCATGGAGGTCCAGCACCACACTGCTCTGCTGGGATGGGTGGGGGTGTGGGTGTTGGTGTTGGTGTTGTGGATGGGCCGCAGGGTGCAGCAGCCTGGGAGACAGGTTTGGTGACTGGTGGAGGGGCCTCGGGGAGGGATTTGGGGGATGGTGGCCTGGGCGCTCTTCAAGCCCAGGGCCCAACCCTCGGGACGGTTGCTGGTTATAGGGTGGGTAGCCCTGAGGGGGAGCTGGGTGACGGTAGTTCTCATCCTGGTGGCCTGGAGACAGGCCGTGGTGAGAGTGCAGGTGGTGGTGGTGATGATGATGGTGGTGGGCGTTTGGGTGGTGATGGTGGTTGTTATTGTTGCTGTTGTAGTGGTGGTGGTTGTTGTGGGCGTGGTGGTTGTGGTGGCGGGTCAGACGGTCTCTTCGGCCACGTTGGCGTCTCATTGGAGGGCTGGGGTGAAAGAAAGAGGGGGGGAATTAAGTACTTGGTTGTGAGTCATAGATAATGTCCCCGATAAATAAACAATTAAAATAGAAGAGGAAAAAGGAGCTTTTGTAATTCGCATTATTATGTAATTAATTGATGTCATAGTTAACTCGCAAATAATCACATTTTTATCTATACTAAATGTCCCTTGATTTCTTTTAGTCCCATTTTTCTCATTTTAATGCTCTTGCTTTGTGCAAATTTTTTTTTATTGAAAACATTAGCATATAGCCTACTGTATTGAAGCAAATAATCTCTCACACAATGTAACACTTTCCATCAATAAAAGGGTGAAGAAAAAAAAAAGTACTTTGACGAGGGGGCGGAGAATTGGCATCAGCTGTGTGCTTGGCCATCAAGTGGTATTTCAGACTGGATGTGCTGCGGTGATAGCTCAGTTCACGACAAAACACACAAATCACTTTGATCTTGTCAATGGAATTATTTGGCATCTTTTTAAAAAAGTAAACTTTCCATTTAGAATCTATTTGGCATCCATTTCAATGTCTCACGCTCGCCATCCACTCAAAACGTAACGTTACTACTCTTTGGCCGGCTCACAAGCCCAAACAAGTGTGTGCGGCGTGCCTGTTGTTTTGTTTTCCAGTCTAGCTAGATCCGGTGTGGTGTTGTAACAAACGTTACTAGTTGTTGCAACAGCATTTGAAAAAAACTACAAAAGTTTGCTTGACCAAATAGAACGTTTATCTTGCGATAAAAAAAACTTGACACTGTTAAAATGGGTTTGCGTTAAAGCCGTTAATAACATGTTTAACTGACAGCACTAATTATTATAAATACAGTACTAGGGAGAATGGACTAATGATTATTTTCTTTATCAATTCATCTCAGGGCCTTAGTTTCAGTGTGGGATTGCAGGTATTGCGCATATTAAAATGAATTATCTCTACTGGTAAAATGTATGGCACTACCAGTAACGCAAACTTCACCAATCTGATGTTTTTTTCAGAGCTTGCCCTCCCCAAGAGAAGTTTTAAGTATTTCATTTATTTATTTTTTATCCAAGTTGTTATTAAGAGGAAAGAGATGAAGCCCAGGGTACAGAAAGGACAAGGAAATAATAGAACATGGATACAAGAGCAAAGCGGGAGCCATTAAAAGAAAGACTAAGGACACTGATGCAGCTAGATTGCTAAGAGAGGAAAAGGAAAAAGAGACTCATTACAGAAATGTATATGGTTTAGAAAATGCAAAACTTGGACGAGAGCGACAAAATGAAATCTGAGGTAAGAATAGGACAAGTAAGACCTATAGATAAGCAAGTAGTAACAGTGTATAATAAATATTTAGTAAAGTAGCAAATTCTTCACATTTGAGAGTCTGTAACCAGAGAGAAAAATGACTTAAAGCAATAATCAAAACAGCAGACTATTTGTGTTTAGGGCAAATACTCTACAACTAATCATTTCAGGTCTATTTTTTATTTTTTATGAATGCTTTATTGGCAGTATCAGTCAACAAAGAAGTGTGATAACATTCTGACCGATCTGATTTATTCTTATAGTAATCAATTGCATAAAAATATTTAGAAAAGGTTAAAAGCTCCTTTTTTGGTTAAAGTTTCTCAATCCTTGTGTATTCCATATAATGGGTAACTGAACATTTTAAAGTGTTTCACTGTTGTTGGACTGAATAAGCAATTTCCACATATACATTTGCAATATTGTATTTTATTTTTTACATCTTATAGGCTAAACAATTACCAGATCAAAAAAGAAGATAATGGTATTGTGTATTTGTGTCACACACGCAATCAATTAAATGTATGTTATACTTTTATACTTACCTGCGTCTGTTGCGAACAGGCGTGTGGCATCTCTCTGGCATGTAGTGGGGGTGTGGTCTGCGACTGGGAGGCAGCTCCCAGGGACGAATGGGAGAGGAAGGAGTAGAGGGAGGGGCGGAGTTCAGATCCAACATGGTCTGCTGGGAAAGACGCTGCCTTTTCGGGCTTGGGCTGTCTTCCATCTGCACAGAGAATAAGAGGGGGGGAACAAAAAGGAGGACAGACTAAATGGGAAGAATGAATAAAAATAAAAAAAGACCTACAAATCCTATTCAAACCAGGAGCAAAGCAGAGGCAACAGGCAGTGCTCATGTTTCATACTTACTTTGTCTCTATCATCGTTGCACACATTATCTGGATGGAAATGTAGCACTCCTCCTGCAGGCCACAGAGGAAAAAAAACAGAATCAGATAAGATTGGGGTTGAGGAAAAACATCAACATCACAAGACACATGGACATATGCTTGCTAAGCCAACAGAAGTACAACAACACCAACACACAGGCAGCTGGTTGCCTTTGATTTGATTTTCCATTCTAAGACTCCACTGGACCCTCATAAAGCCTGGCTGGTTTGCTTAAGCAGTTCCACAGTCTTAACACTACAAAATCCAACAGAGACAACAAAAAAGGGCATCGTACATCTTGCTTCACAGAGTTAACAGTCCTCTGTCTTCAGCAAGGGTCTGTCTTTCAAACAGGCATTTGAATGTCCTGCTGTTAACAAGCAGACAAAGGAGGGAGCCAACCCTGGAATATGTCCTACTGGACTAGGGCTGCACACTTAATCGCTATTTTATTAAAAATACAATATGAACTAGTGCAATATTCAAATCGCAGAGGCGCAATATTTGTCAATGGCAAAACAATTCCAAAAAAAAAGTATTGTGGTGCTGCAGAGACACCCCGGCCTACAAATCTTTGTTTGGTACAGATCCTCGCAAATAAAATTTCAAACTTCAAATCATTTTTATATATTATAATTAATTAATTAATATATATATATATATATATATATATATATATATATATATATATATATATATATTATAATGAACATGTGAATGATACAAAATGATCATTCCCTCCAATATCAAAAGCAGATAATGACTTTTGTCTCCAGTTACTAGCTCACCTTCACTTTTCTCCAAAATAACGTCATGTAAGAAGGTGAAATAATTAATCTATTGAGAATGAATCTGTAATTGTTTAAGTCATTCATCACCTTTTACCTGGTTTTAGCTTCTCAAATGTGAAGATTAGCTTTAGATATTTTTAACTTGAAGATCTTTTGGTTTTGGAGTTTTGGTTGGAAAAAACAAGCTATTTAAAGACATCACTTGGGGTTTGGGGTATTGTGAAACATTTTCAGTTTTCTGACGTTCTATTAATCAAAACAAATTATCGACAGATTAGTCAATGCAAATCATTATTATCGACCGATCGATCAATCAATTGATTGATTGATCAATATTTAGATACTTAGTCTAGTGGATTTGTTTTCCCCATTTTTGGGATCTATCTATCTATCTGAGTAGTCTATAAAAACTAACTAACCATTATGTTTGTGTGTTGGCATGCAGTCTGTGTGTCCCTGAACAAGGCAGTGAACCATTATTAGCTCTGCAAAAGCTCAGTACTGTTTTTCTTCACCATTTTTGTTTTAGCTCTCTGTGGTGAACATGAGATAAAAATCTCTCTCCAAAGTTCAACAGGCCATCACAAAAAAAGACTCCCTAATGATATGAGATCAGCATGTACAAATTACTAAAGAAGACTGAATGAAGCAGTAATACCATAACATAATCTCAGAAAAACACAATGCTCTCCCAGCTGTTTATCTGGCAGACCACATGTGCAATCTGGACAAAGCATTGCCATACAGATTTTTTAGCAGCTTAAGAAGGATGTCCTTGAACTCAGCCAACAAGAGTTCTCTAAGCAGTCCCCCAAAAACCTTTAAATCACCAAAAAGAGGAGGGTGAAAACATCTTTCTATTTCTCCCTCAAACACCCTCTTCTGTCTCCCCAGAAACAACAGATCTTAAAGCAACCCCTCACCCCTTTCTTGTCTTTTCAACTCCAAAACCATGTGAAGTCTGCTGATAGTGACAGCTCAAAGATGCCCTGCTAGCGGCTGCGGAGAACAGAGGAACAGTCAGTTAACTGACTAGCTGGCAGTAGGGCCAACACACTGCCTTATATCTTTATTTTATCTACCATGCCTTTTTCTTCAGACGTCACAGGGTGCTGGGCCTCAGCCCCCCCTGTGTTTTGAGGAGAACTAGGTCTGTTAATGCTAATTTAACCCAGAGGCCATGTGAGAGGGGATGGTGAGCCAGACTGTACGGGTCCAGTTGGCAAGCAGACAACTTTGTTTTCCTCCTAGCATGACTGCTGGGGGAAGACTGACACCATTTATTTTACGACAGACAATCCAGTCAGGCAAGCAGGATAGTGAATTTAAGAGTATGAGCAGTCAACAAGTAGCAATTTGCTCCTGTTCTTTAAATACTCTAACCATTATTTAGAAGTGACCAGCCAAAAATAGAGAAACTACTTCTATTTCACCCACAAAATCTGCAGAGATCTCAGGTGACAGCAGCATTAATGAAGATCTGTAAAACTGGTTGCTATAAGGGACAGGTTGTGGGATGCAACACTTGCTATTAAAACTACTATTAAAGCTGCTGGGTTAAAATTCAAGTTGATATTAAGGGAGAGGAAGAGAAGAAAAAACAGGTTAGACGGAGGGACACATTTTTAACACCCCCAAATCCAACCCTGACACATTCTGCATAGTGATGCCAAGAGGCGTAATACTGTGACATGTACAAAAAAACAAGGCAAGCACAGACAAACAGGAAATCTGTATTATGCACTTAAAACATACTGACTCCTTTTACACACCACACACACACACCACACACACACACACACAAACACACACACACACACACACACACACACCACACCACACACACACACAACACACCACACACACACACACACACACCACACACACACACACACACACACACAACACACAACACCCCCCCCCACACACACGACACACACACACACACACACACACACACAAACACACACACCACCACACACACAAGGTAAGAAGACAGAGGAAGATCAAACAGCTGGGAGAGATGCACTTTTAAGTCATTTACACAAACCTCTTTGTAGTCTCTTAATTTGGGTCTTTTTGTGCGTGTCCCTTGTGTGTCGGTTATGTTGGGTGTTTGGCAACAGTGCTGCTATTACGATAAAGACCCATTAAAAGCCTGCTTTCATTCATTCACTCACAGCACTGTTTTGCCTTTGAGGGAATCCAATCTGGTATTACAGAAGGTTTTTCGAGTCACATTTTTCCAATGGTCAGCAATGGACTAGTGTCCATGCTGAATACAATTAAAAAGGAAACTGGGGTGCAGTCTCACTTGGAATTTTCTCTCTGGCAGTTTCATTTGCTTCTTCCTCTTTCTTCTTAAAGGTTTTAAGGAGTTTTTCCATTGTCTTCTTTGGGAGTTTGGGTTGGGTAATTAACAATTGTTGTTTGGGGGCATGAGTGTATTGAATAACAGTTTGTATAATACAGGGCAATGAAAAAAAATAACTTCACAAAGTGTATAAACCAACAACATGCTAACACAGCTTGTTAAAAGCTCCAAACTGCTCCTTAAATATTTTTACATATTTGTATGTAGGTTGTGTGAAGACTATAGAAGAGTAGGTAGACGGTCTAAACCACTGGCCAAATGTCTCTAATCTATGAAAACATACTGTTCTTGTCTCTAGCCATCAATATTAGTTTGAATCCACAATATTTCCACTGACCATAATACATCGCAGCATTTCACTGTAATTCTAATGTAAGTTCTGATATGAGTTTATTAATTATATCTATAGGTTTCTTTCCCTGTGTCTTGACAACGGGAGTAAGATAATATGACCTGCAGGCCTTTAGCACCACCATGCCTGGACTATCCAAAGGGAAATTCTACAGTGCCAAATTCCTATTTAGGGCCAGTATAATTTGCAGTGAGCCAGGCAATGAAAAACATTACATTTATTTAGCAGACACTTTTATCCAAAGTGACTTACAATAAGTGCATTTAACTATGTGGATACTTTATTTATTTTGGATCCCAATTAGCTGCTTACAATGTGGCAGCTACTCTTCTTGGGGTCCAACTCAAAAATAGTACATCAACTTCATGAAATATTCTGAACAGTGAGTAAATATGGTTACTTAAGGAATAGTCTTCACCCTATTCACCTAAATTAATGCTATTCAAACCTCTGAAGCATCTCTAATACAACACCTGACATAATCAGTTGGCCTTTCAAGTAGCAGCTGGCAGTGAAAGCACCAAGTCTTTTAGTTAAATGTCTTAAAGCATGTTAAGTTGCTAGTGGGCTGCCTGAATCACTCAGGGGTATATCCTGTGCGAGTGTGTGTAATGATGCATCTAGCCGAGCTGTAGGCCCCGTTCATTTAACAGTGCTTACCGGCCCCGAGGTGTCTGTGGGCTCCGTGGGAGGAGTGGCGCTGCGCCCCTGCGGACAGGTAGCTCCCCTGGGTGTGCTGCAGCTGGCTCTCCGGGTAGCTACGACCACCGTGGTGCGGCGCCCAGCCAGGGTTGCTCTGCTGCGGGTAGCTCACTCCACCTCCGCTGGCGTTCATCATGCTCCCGTTACCCACCGCGTTACCACTGCCATTACTCCCACCGTTGCCGAAATGATAGAAGCCAGACCGAGACCGTGACCGAGTCCTCGGGGGGTCCATGGCTGGGGAGGGCGGTGATGGAAGGACGTGATGAAGGTAGGCTGGAGAGATGGACGTCCAGAAACGGACAGGAGCCTCCCTCTTCAGACCGCTTCTACACGTCTCCCTATTCACCTAGTTACCTCTGATGACTACCGGCTACTGCGAGTGTTTTCCTAGGCATTTAATTAAGCTGTCGTGTTAGCTAATATAATGAGGTGAGATACCTGAAAGCAACGGGTTCAGGGAAACGGTCCATATGTCGCACAAGCATCCACTGTCCCCCGAGCTATCTGTGCGGGTCAACTGCTTATTTATTTCACCGCTTATAAATGTACAAATGAAAGTAAAGAAAATACAAGTATTGTACTTTTATCAGCATGCGGTGTAACAAAACAGTAGTCAAAATACAATTTTCTCTACGTTATTTATCTGTGGTTTTCGTCGTTACCAGAACAGCTCAGCAAGTCTCCGGTTCTCTATTGTCTGTTCACAGTGAAACACTGTCAGGCTTTCCACAGTGAAACCAAGAATATTAAGGCTTTAACGTTAGTCGGAAGAAATTGGGTCCTATATCAGTGAGTCCATTGCCGACGTATATATTAACATGCAACTGAAGTTATATCGCTCGCTCTCTGCCACCAAAAGCTTGTCAAGTTAAATTCTTAAATCCTTCAACATAAGCAAGATGGCTAGCTAGCTAGCTGTCGAGTGTTAGCAAACTAAAGGAAACCAGCTACTCTAATAGCTGGCTGTAAAAAAAAGTTATCAGTATAGATTCGTGAATAATTTCCAACTTTGCAACCGGTAGCCTACTCTAAGTAGTAAAGTTACACCCCTTTGCGTTGGCCAACTATACCTGCTCGTTCATTAGCATATTTTCGATTTTCCAGCTAACCCAAGGCTAACAGGAAGCGGAGTCTAGAGGGGAAAACAAGTCCAACAGTGCCGACATTACAAGCTAGCTAACGTCGCACTGTATCGATGTTAGGCTGGTCGTTAAACAATGCTAATAGCGGATTACCTCAGACCGCATGGGAAAACAGATAGCTACCTTATCCGTCAAGTAATGAGGACAATATTTGTCCAATTTAAATCCCCTCTTGCATTCGCTATCGAGTGTTTTCTCTCTTCAGCGGGGAGTATTGTGGAGATCAATCAATGGGAGTTCCACATCTCTGCCAAGTCGGCCCAATCAATCACAGAGAATCATGTCTCCTCACACGCCGTTCCTGCGATGTGCTTGTCAATAAATAACAAAAACCCACAGGCAAGGAAACTTTAAAATTCGTGCAACACCTGTCAAAGCAAGATTTGTTTAATAAGCGGCGATCAAGGTCGAATTTAAGCAGCAGCTTGTTATCCGAGTTGACTGCTTTAGCCTGGCCAACCCCGGGCAGCTGCTCAGTTCATTAATAATTCAGTAGCTTCATACCAGAAATACTATAGGACAACGCTTTGAAAGCCACTGGCTTCATACAGCTCCTCAGGTAGACGAGCTCTACATTTGTTGTCGCTTAAAGCGTTCTCCGTAAACCATTCTTCTGTTTCACGCATCAGGCGTCACACAACAATCCTCCATACTTGAACACAAATTATACACAAGGTTACCTGGATATCTATGTTTATTGTCATTGTCTTTACAAAATAAATATTACTTTACAGAGGAAAAATCACAATTTTGTGCCTCGAGTATTTTATTGATAGAAATGACATGGCACTGTAAAACTAGCATTATATTTAGGGGGATAACAAACCACCCCCTACAACACAATACAAAAAAGCAGGCATAGTGTGTAAAAACATAATCCATCCAAAATCTGTACTTTAGCCCAGCCAGTATTAATAGTACTAGAGTACAAAAGTACATTCCTACCAGCTACGAAGATGAGCACCTTCAACTGTGTATGCTATTCTACAGTTTTTTGTGTAGACAATAAATAAATGAATTAATCAAAGACAAAAAAAAT
>NC_045742.1:16011923-16038943 GCF_008692095.1 Etheostoma spectabile
AGTTACATTTGTTACTCATCTTCGTCGGTGGCGGACTCTTTGTTTTGGGGAAAGAAGGCTTTCACTACTGATGTCTGTGTCACCATTGGGATATAAATCCCCACGTTTTATCCCTCCTCTCTGCTTCCACCTCTTGGCCTCTCTGCTCTTTCTGCTCCTGCCACCTGCCTCATCCCTCCTCTTCTTCTGTGGAGGGGGTGTGGATTGCTTGTGACCGTGGAGTGCAGACCTGACGGGGTCTGCAGGGCAAAATTCATCATCAAAGTTCCACCGGGATCTCCCCATTAGTCCTCCTTCTCGTCTGACTTGAGCCTCTCTCCTAAGCCTCTTCACCTCCCGCCTCTCTCTGCGCCTCTCAGGCCACTTCTTCCTCCTGCCAACACGGCTACATGTCTCCTGCTTTGTACTGCTCGTCCCCTGATTCTCCTCACCACTCTCGCCTGTTGGTTCAGACAAGTGCTGCTGGTCTGAGAGAGGCAGTGATCCAGCACTCCGAAGCTCTGAAAACACAGCATTGATAGAAAAATTCACTTAAAATATGTATGCCCGTATAGTTGAACAATAAGTTAAAAGAGGCTGTTGTTTACAGCTGAGCTCATTAATATTTAAACAACAGGTCAAATGTAATGTTAAAAGAGGTTTCTCACCCAGACAAACCCACAGCAAATTATCTACAAACTCCACAGATTACAAAGTCCCTTTCAGCTTATTGTGTTGGTTTTACAGCCTGTAAATTTACTACTTTGATTTACATTCACTGCTCTTATTAAAACCTAAAAATCATCCGTAGCAGGCAGATGTTTTCAGTTAAATAACTGATAAAACCAAATACGCTACTTGCCCAGCACCAAATGGCAGAACGCAAAAGTTAGCAACCAGTTGCTAGCTAAACAGCTGAAAAGCGACTTCATATTGGATTCATTCATACTTAGCTGCCAGTTTATTAGGTACACCTACAGTAGCTTATACAAATGTAGTGTAATACAACAGTCTTGCAAATAAACCCTACCTTTTTGGATGTAATGTTTTATTCAATACATGTTGTGTCACCTATATGATCATTTTGGAGGTTGCAATGTGTGGTGCTGTTGAATTGTATTGTGCTATATATTATTTTTTAACCACCTCATTTATATCAAGGATATCCATTTACATAAAGTGAAATGTTCACAGATAAAACACACTATTTTATGAAAGTACAGTGTACAATAATACTGTTTATACGTTTTGAAACCTTTGACTTTTTTCTGCTTCCTGGTACGACATTGAAGGACATCCTCCATTGTGTCGTAATGGCAAACATAGGGCAGTGAAGGAAAAATCCCACTGATCATCCTCCTCTTGGTGCACTCCTGATACCGTCAGAATAGAGTAGATACAATTGAAAGTGAGTTAGCAAGAAGAGCAGCACAGTAATGTCCAATCCAAAAGAAGATACAAAATAAAAGAGAGGGAGAGTATATTGTACAGAGGTATACAGGGGGAAGAAGAGGAAAGCAGAGAGAGACCTGACAGTGTAAAAAAACTGACACAACTGTTGCTAAAAATATATTATGGAAGGCAAGAATCAAGTCAAGAAGAAATGGTAAAATGAGAGAAGGATTTCTTTCATTAGCCACTTACATAGCCATAATGTCCCCTTTTGGAGCAGTTAAAACAATGAGCGGGGCATTGCTTGTGTTTGTGGGTATGGACTGTCCAAGGCCTGACTGGAAGCTCTAACCGGATCTAGAAAAAAAGGTCAAACAAAGAACAATTTTAAAAGTGGAAAAAAAGTAACCCCATATCTTTGAAATTGTATCACTACACACCCATGTATTCACACCTTTAAAAACCATTAAAAAAAAAAATCCCTTTTAATATTTTTATAAATATAATAGCTAAAAACTTGAGTTAATTTGGGCACTCATGCAAATAATCGTGATAACAAAATGTAATCGAGCCATTATGGATATTGCTTAGAGAAGAACGTGAGATAAGAAAAGGGCAATATGTCAACTCACTGTCAAGTGATATTGTCTCCATGTATCAGGGCAGGCCTGCGGAAAACCCAGAAAGCAAAGAAAAAAATTATTCTTTTGAGCAAGAATACAGAAAAGAGCATTGTACAAATGAGTTACTACCAATGTCAAATAACACTTCATAAAAGAGGCCCACACATGGCTGAGGCTACACAATATGTCAACACACAACTGACAAATCCTTTTAAAGTTTATTTCAACACAGAAACCCAATTCCCAACACAACCAGTCCTGGGAGCTGACGAACAAACTCACATCAGAGAGGTGCCCCGATATCCCACAGCGCTGGCAATGTTGGTTCCACACTGGGGGCCTTTCACAGGCCCTGAGGCCATGTGAAGGCAGTCCGCAGCTGGGGCAGGGGCGGCCCGGACAGTCCCTTTGGATGTGGCCCTGGATCCCACAAAGGACACAAGTGGGACACTTCTGCTGACACAGAGACAAAAAAGATGTTTTACAAGGGTGTTAGGATGGGTGTTATGATCTTTTGAGTCAACCTCTACAGGTAACCATGGAATAACATCAACACATGTCTCTAGTGCAATTTATGGCAGTCTGTAAGGGACAGACTTTATAAGCTAGTCAGTTGGAGGAGAAAAAAAATCATCAGGTACATACAGAAAAGGTATCACAAATGTTAATGTTTTGTCATCTATTTTTCAACTTAACAGTATTATTTCTTTTTAGAGCATAGAGAGCAGCAGAAAACACAAATAAGGAGAGCATGATACAAGCTGAACTATAACAGGAGATCGGTGGGACATCTCAGCAGTTGGGTAGGTATTTCAACCTGAATCAGGGTTATTAATCAGCAACTGTATCAAACTTCTTTAATGGCTATTTCTTCTACAAGACAGTGATATCTGTTTTAGACCTACTTAATGACAGTGTGAAAGTATATTATGTGTATGTAAAAAAAAATAATAATAATTAAAAAAAAAATTTAAAAAAAACTTACCTTGTGGTAGTAACAGCTTTTGGCAATGTGTCCTGTCCTGTTGCAAACGTAACAGATCAGGGAACGACCAGCCGCAAAATAGCGGCTGGGCAGAGACTGGTAAGCACCACGCTGGATAATGTGAGAGGACAAGTACAAGAAATTATTTTAAAAGGCATCAATTAAATGTATACATTTCAATTTATTTAAACAATATTTGCTTTTAAATTATGACGCCCCTTAACCGAAACATGGATATTAACAGTAGATGCACATTTCCATGAACAACAAAATATCTACTGAAGTATTCCTGAAAATTAACAGAAGTTACCTTGTCTTTCTCTGATACAGCCCAGGTATTCTTTACTGATTTCCCATTCTGATCTATGATGGAGAGAATGACCAAGGAGAAGGTTAGACTAAGTTTTGTAAATGTACTCCACAGTTCAAGACATAAGCTAATCATGCGATTCTCGGACAAGATAACTCTTCAAATGTAACACACAATTGAAAAAAAAACCTTTTACAAATCAAGGATGGATCGGGAGTTTTTCCAAAGCATAGTATTCTTAGCATAGCATAGTCTTATAAAAGCTGTTGCTCTCAGGACTTAGAAAACACCTTTCCATAATAACTATCACTGAGGTGAGATGAAAATCCTCTCTGCTCCAATGGAGCTGCTGGATGGCAACACAAGATGGAGTGGTTGTGCAGCTCCCTGGTGTGAATATGTGCATCTTCACTGATGTGAAGCAGAACATATCTAGAAAGAAATCAGTGCATGCTGTCTCTGAATACTATTAATGCACAAACTGCAGTCCAATAGATTAACAGAAATTTGCATGAAATGTAATTACAGAAATGTTTTTCTCTATGAACTCATCTTTTTTCTGTCAATAACTTGTGTTGGATCATTGACACACATAAATGTCTGAGCAGGCCACTCTGCTGAATATGATATATTACTACTCATGGAGTTATCTTTTATGCTGTAGGAGATACTGAACAGTGATAATCTCATTACATACACTGTATCCACCAACTTCAGAGGTAAACACACACAGTTGTAGCATATGTCAACACTCACTGCCTGAGCCAAACTATGGTTTACAGAAAGGCTGTACATTTTTGTGTTTCATTCTTGTACAGTTATAGTTCATTTTAAATACTACATGGCAAAGCAAATTATTCAATGCATGTGGCTGGACATAACAATTGTACTTTTTTCTTCAGGTAGCCTAAACATTTTAAAATCCCGCAAAGGAAATTCAACTACTTTAAAAAAAAATCTTGCAATGTTACAAAAAAGTATGACAGACAGCAACCATGTTGACCCAGACTGAGATCAAGATTAGTCTAACCTTCATCTCCAGAGTCCTCTTCGGAGCTCCTCCAGTAGCTCATGTTGAGCTGGATGCTTGAGTCTTCCACCTGCTCCTCTCCTCCCAGGATCATCCACTCCTCGATGGGCTGCTCACTGTCCTCCTCCTCTTCCTCCTTCAAGTCCAAACTGGAAGAAGGACTGCTGATCTGAAGCGCCCGTCCAGAGGTGATGTTGAATGCCAGGAGGAGCGGAGGAGAGCTTTCCCTGCTGAGCCGTGCAGCTTGTTTACAGCTGCTGTTATGTTTCTGGTGACTGAACTCAATCGCTTCTTCTCCTTCTGAGCTATTGGAGTCCTCGATAAAGAAGCGGTCGTGTTTTCCGCCTTCCTTACCATCGTCATCTTTGTTTTCCTTGTTATAGTCCATAGTTCAACCTCAAAACACTCTGCACAGCTCCACCCAACGACGGCTCACTGCACTGCTTTCAAACAGCGGTGGCTAATGGCTCATTTAAGTATCGATACCAAAACTTTTTCCTAAGAATTAACGTTAGGTAGCACCGGGACGTAACATTGCCTGGTTATGTTTCTTTTTCTTAAAACGTGTAATTATAAGGCGAGTATGTAAACAATGAAAGTATATTAACACGTGGGTTAACATCAGGCTAATGTTAGCTATGTAGTAGTTGAGGCAGTATATAGGAGCTTTGCGTTAAGTTGCGAACACAACCAAGTGAAATAAGTCTATAGTATAATGGCACTTTACGGGTGCTTACCGTTTGTAGCTAGTTTCGACTTCACACAATGCACAATACTAATAAGTCCCTCCATACAACTAAAAGGATTGTGACTTCCAATGTGAATATGTTTGAAGCACGCACTTTACCGGCGACGTTTCCGGGAGTTAAAATATTGGACAACCAAAACTGCCTCCTGCGTTTGAAAACACGGAGGTTGACTGTTCACTCCCGGAAACCATGGAGTTGATTTAATAATGTATTTTTTGTCACCATTTGTAATATAGTAGGCTACTTATAAATCATGACTAGTTAATAAAATAAACACTTTAAACGCCTAGGTTTATAATTAAGAATAACAATTTCAGTTTGTTTTCCTTTGGTGAACTCAGTGTGCTCCCACTCGTACAAATTAGTTTGTTTCAGTATGACAGTTTTCATTTTTTCAAATGCTTTCTAAGGTCTTCCTTTTTTCTTTTTCTTTTAATTCAAGATAAGCTACTAACATTACTGTAGGCTGCACGCTTGTTTTATGAGCCGATTCCAACATTTCTAGACACATACATGAGTAGCCTATATGGAATTTATTTCTCCACCGGAATTTGATTCCTGGTAAATGGGAGAAGACTTTAAAACACAGTTTCATACTTGGCTTAGGAATGCCAGCTCAACCTTTAGCACAGTCCACTGTGTGCAGCCTATTGATAACTGTTTAGAAAATAAAATGTAAATGAACAGTTAACTGATTGTATATATGAATGTATACTTTTTGAGACATGTGGGTGGGTGCGTAAGACTTCTTTTAAAATCGTGGCTAAAATTGTATCAAAGAACTGACGATAGCACCTTCAGTAGCCTACAAACAGCAAAAAGATAATTGGCGCGCGTGCACCAGTGCATGTTCGTCCAATCAAAGGCTCGTGCTGTCCACCCCTCAGGTGCTGAAGGCACACTGCTGTCACTCCGCATCGCACATCTGAACAGTGCTCCGTTAAAAAAAATCTTTTTTTAGCTGTTTGAATGAGTAGGAAATGTTTCGTCCTTGACACCAACTACACTTTATACCATACAACATCTAAAGTAGGCTGCGAGTAAATACTTTTTTAGTCTGTGATGGACTCGCGCTTTGGTCGGGTGCCGCTCACCGTTACGCACAGTAAGTAACGATGTTTTTCAATAGATTAAAGTTAGTGCCACCTGTAGCATATAGGCTACGTAGAGTGCTTCTTTTATTAATTATGGTGAGTGCGAAATAAATAATGCCTTGATGCTCGTAAGTAGCCTGCCATTCTTTTTGATTGGTGTTTCTTTGATCCGCTCCGGTGCTCAGGACACGGTGGAGTGAACCAACTTGGCGGTGTCTTCATTAACGGGCGCCCGTTACCGCACGTGGTGAGACAGCGCATCGTGGAGCTCGCACAACTGGGTGTGCGTCCCTGTGAGATCTCCCGCCGCCTGCGCGTCAGTCACGGCTGTGTCAGCAAAATACTAGTCAGGTAAAGGCACTCAGCTTGGTTAATTATATAGCCTATTTATTAATAGACATTATTATCTTTAGGCTAATGAAGCAGATTTATACATATTTTAACACTAGGGTTACTTGTGTATGTATAAAAATAATAATAATAATAGTAATAATAATAATAACCTTTATCTGTGTAAAACGTTTTAAACAAAGTTAAAATGTTCATACTTCATTTGGAAATGTATATAAATGCTATCCCTTTCATGCTTAAATACATTTATGTATTTACATGAAGCCTAATATTTGTAAGTATATTTGCTATTTTGGATATGTAGCCTACTACAATTGTGTTTAATAGCTTATGTGGTTATCCCATTTTTATATAATTTAATCTTAAAACCATGTGATTTTGTCACATTTTTTTCCCCATATTGTATAAATGCACAAAGCACATCAGAAAATAGGTTTATTAAACTTTCTGCTCTAGTAAAATGTTGAAAGACCCTGCTGAAAGATATCACTATTTTGAACTTAGGTACAATGAGACCGGAAGCATCATACCGGGAATGATTGGAGGCTCAAGACCCAAAGTGGCCACTCCCAGAGTTGTGCAAATGATCCTGAATCTTAAACACTCCAACCCCACCATGTTCGCCTGGGAGATCCGAGACAGGCTGCTGCTGGAGCGAGTGTGCGACCACGACAGCGTGCCCAGCATCAGCTCCATCAACAGGTGTAGATGACTGTGTGTGCACACGTGCGTGGGTGTGGGTGTTAGTCAACACAGATCGTTACAATAAGTCTTAAGTAAGTTCCTTCTGTCTTTACAGGATCATCAGAAACAAAGTCCAGCCACAATCTTGTGAAGTTGGTAAGTTCATCTGTTCCTTTTACTCTCTCTTGGCCTATCTGTGTGCCTCTGATGTTTCCTGATGTTGACCTCTGACCCTGCAGAGTCATCAGCATCATCTGTTGCCATGGGAACAGCATATTCCTCTGAGTCCACCTATTCCATCAGTGGGATTCTGGGAATCAGGAAATGCAGCAGCAAACATAAGGAAGGTAAAATAGTGAGTGTATTTTTGTGTGTATATCAGTGCATTTGTTTCTATTGTTTTGGCAGTTGGAATGATTCAAGATGAATAACGGACTTTAGTCTAACTGCGACTTTTCCGCTACAAAGAACAATTTAAATGTTTTTTTCAGAGATTTAACACTTTCTTTAATTCTATTTTCCACGCTGTCTTTACATCATCCTCATTTTTGCTACATTTGTCCTGATGTTTGTAGCCCCTTCATTTTTCCTGTAAACTCTGTTTTGGGACAGATAGATGAAGATCCTTCAACATCACACTCAAAAACTCAATCAAATGTCTTCTACATACTGACATATATGAGTATGATATTATTTGTTTTGTCACTTTTCTTGTATCATATATGTTAGTATGCATGGAATTGGAACATTACTGCACTACAGTTTTCTTGAAGCTGGCATCTTGAGGCCGATGGAAATATACTTTAAGAAGCCTGGCGTTGACTTTAAGAAACTTCACCGTGACTTCACAGGTTAGCTGGTCAAGTAATTGATTTTTTAAATTTTGTCATACAATCTTATTTGATTTTCTATATTTCAGAAAACCTTTGGGTGAAGTATTTGATATTACATCTCTGTTTTTCTGTTTCATCGTTTTCAGGAATTTTCTAAAGCAGAAGAAAATTACCTGACTCATTACAAGAAAATTACATTCTGAAACAAGTTGTTTCAAATTGCAAGAAATTACCATTCTCCCCTGGCTACTTCTATTCCTGTGTTTTAAAAGCAAAATGCAAATATCCACACGACATTAAACATGTTAGATGAATGTATCTGCAGAGCAGCCAAAGTGATTACCGTGGTACCAGACCACACAGCAGACAGATGAGTGAAGCCGATGGTCCTGTGTTATCACTCTGGCTGAAACAACCTCCGCAGCAGGAGATCCACCTCACCGCCCCAGGCTTCAGTCCTTTCAGCCAGCAGGCTCTCTGCTTCTCCCTTCCTCCTCCTCACCTCATGTTCTCATTACAGGCCCGCTTACGCCTCCACTCCTCCATCACTGCAACCATTAGAATAGGAGAATGCATTGATAAATGTACATACTTACACACACATGCATGTAGTTTGTCAATCTACTAATTAGAACAAGTGACGATCACAGTAGCAGGATGGAGGTAGGAAGAGAAATAAAAGTGAACCTGGACAGAAGCTGTGTTGTTTTCCAGGTGAGGTTGTCTCCTGCAGCGTCTCCTACCACGAGCAGCCATGTTCCTGTAATGACGCCTGGGGATTGTCTGATCCCTGCCTCAACTCAATCTCCAGCCTGACCTTTTATCCGAGCCTGCCAGCTAATCAAAATCCAGGTAAGTCTGCATCAAAATATGATCATTTATGTTGACATGAATACAGCATTCATTTTTCTCATCTTTCCTTGTATAGGGCCTCTGTGTCATTACAGCTGAACGGGGATGCAAAGAGGAAAGAAGAAAATCATTTTAAAGCCAAGAGCAACATCATTTCAAAACGGACTTAATTGAAATTGTAATTATTACAACTAGACTGACATCAAGAAAGAAACAAAAATTACAATCACATTATGTTTAAATAAAACTAATAAATGACATACCTCACCTGTCATGTTTTATTTACATAATTTTGAGTAAGAGAGCATGCTGTTGCTTCAGAGGCTTAACTGAGCTTCATCAGTTCAACACATTATCCCCATCCCTGTCACCCCTGTGGCCATGTTCTCCTTAGTCAGTGGTTGAGGGCGAGCATCATTAGGGGCCCTGTGATGGAGAACAGTGACTGTTTTCTCTCTTAAGTGTGCATCTCCCTGGCCTCCCCACCAGCATGAGGGATTAAAGGAAGAGATAGAAGATGCCAGAGGGACCGGTGGGGTCAAAGAACCCCGCTGAGAAAGAAATCTCTTGCCAGCAGTGGGCATCAGTCTATGGGAGGCATGCAGAGAACAGATGCACGTGGCAACTGTTTTCCTGTGTATATCTACGTACATTGGGGATGTTTTGTTATAGATGCAGCATATGTTTGCAGACGTTAGTAATTTAAAGGCATCAACACTTTAGACATCACACAGAAGTCAAGTCAAATCAATTTGACCTCTGAATCCCAAACTCACAAGGTTTTCTTGACATACAACAACCTAAATTGTACAGAGCCATCAATGATATAATTAGTTCAAACCTTTCCTGCAGAACACCACTTGTAAACAAATCTAGAAGAAGCATCAGTAGAGGGCAGTACTGTGTAGCTGTCAGTAGCTGTCAGTGCTTTCCTTGGTTATACACAACAGTATCAGCAAGTTTGCACAGAGCTGTCACCTTTAAGCTGCAACTTGGTTAAGACCATAAACTGTATATTATTAACAGTCTATGGTTAAGACAAGACAAGATCCTCTGATTCACTTCAACAAATAACAAAACTGAACTGCTTGCTCAACCTCCAGCAGACTGCCAGTAATGAGCTGTTTTTAGGCATTAGTTTTGTGCTGCCAATTCTCATCTAATTGCGGCATGGGACTAGCCGTGGTTGCTAGGAGAAGAGTTATACTAGTGCAAAGCCATGCAACCCAAAAGGGAGTTCTTATTTTTGGTCTAGAAAACAAAACAAAGAGGGACCGGACCAAAGACCTCAGATTCTGTGATAGCATGAGCCAGGCCTGGTGATGTCTTACTTAAATAACTGTGCATAGGCAGGAAAATGTTATTAGATATAATAATTAACCAGTGTATTCTTTTCATTTTATTTTACATTGCTACAGAATGTGTTTAATTCTCCTTTAAGGGTGAAAATGAGAATAATAACATTGAAGGCCAGAATACAATCCAAGTCTGATATTAGTAATCAGAGGTGCAGTGCAATGCTCTCCTCTGTGCTTCCACTGGAGCAGTCGCCCGCTCATAGTTTAATGACCACGATGCCTGTCCCCGGTTAAATCAAAGGTAAACATAAGAAGGGCTATACGTAAGAACCTAATTGGAATTTAAACTACCTCTGCAATGATAAAACAGAATAGGAAAATTAGATGTGGACTATTAAAAATTAGATCTCTGTCCTCTAAAGCAGTACTAATAAATGATCTGATCTCAGATAATGTAATTAATCTATTCTGTTTTACAGAAACATGGCTGTGCCATGAAGAATATGTTAGTCTAAATGAAGCCACTCCTCCCGGTCATAATAATACTCAAAATCCTAGAGGCTCAGGCTGAGGGGGGGTAGTTGCAGCCATCTTTGACTCATTTGAAAGCCTTGTTCTTCATCTTCAACACCCAACATGGAAAACGTTAAAGCCAATTATATTTGTTGTAATTTACTGAGCTCCATGACCATATTCTGAATTTTTATCTGAATTCTCTGAGTTTTTGTCAGGTGTAGTCCTTAAATCAGACAAAGTACTTATTGTAGGTGATTTAAATATCCATGTGGACGTTGACAACGATAGCCCTAGTATTTCTTTCAAAGCACTACTAGATTCAATTGGTTTCAGTCAGAGTGTGCATAAGGCCACTCACTGTTCTAACCACATCCTCAACCTTGTGCTGACATATGGCATCGAAATTGAAGATTTAATAGTATTTCCACAGAATCCTTAATTATCAGACCATTTTGTAATAACTTTTGAATTCTTACTACCCAACTATACTGAAGTGAATAAAAGCTCATACACTAGATGCCTAGATCTGACAGTGCTATAGCTTAATTTAAGGAAGATATTCCAACAGCATTTAATTCAATTCCGTCTCTTAATATAACAGAGGACCTTTATGTTAACTTTAGTCCCTCCCAAATTAATAAATTTGTAGATGGTGTTGCGACCTGCCTGCAGACGACTTAAGACTCTGTGGCTCCTCTCAAAAAGAAGATGACGAAGCAAAGGAAACCCTAAAATGTATGGGAAGGCCCTCGGACATGCCAGATCCAACTATTACTCATCACTAATAGAAGAAAATAAGAACAACCCAAGGTTTCTTTTCAGCATTGTACCCAGGCTGACAGATAGTCACAGCTCTTTTGAGCCAAATATTCCTGCAGCTCTGAGTAGTGATGACTTTATGAGCTTCTTTGATGATACAATTATAACAATTAAAGACAAAATTCATTACCTTTTGCCCGCAATATTTAATGTGCCACCTTTAAACGCAGTAGCACTAGAAAGAACGACAAGACCTGACATTTACATAGACTGCTTCGGTCCTATGGCCCTTCAACAAATAATGTCAACGGTCTCTTCAGCTGAGCCATCAACCCGTCTCTTAGACCCCATTCCAACGAGGCTACTTAAAGAAGCGTTTTGTTAACTAGATATCATCAATATGTCTCTATTAACAGGTTATGTACCAAAGTCATTTAAAGTAGCTGTGATAAAACCTCTCCTGAAAAACCCTCCCTCGACCCTGAGGTCCTGGTAAACTATAGACCTGTGTCTAACCTTCTCTTTCTCTCCAAAATCCTTGAGAAGGTAGTTGCTAATCCGTCATGTGATTTTCTACATAGCAATAGTTTACTTGAGGACTTTCAGTCGGGATTTAGAAAGCATCGTAGCACAGAGACGGCACTGGTGAAAATGAATAATGACCTTCTAAATGCTGCAGACAAAGGACTTATTACCCAAATCTACCTATCAATCAAGCCAGACCAAACCAGTCAGTTAGCTAAACTTCAAGCATGAATAAATGATAATAAATCATGGATGACCTACAATTTTCTGATGTTATACTCAGACAAAACTGAAGTTATTGTGCTGGGCCCTAAACACCTCCGAACTTCATTATCTAAAGATATAGCTACTCTGGAGGGTATTGCCCTGGCCTTCAGCACTACTGTCAGCAACCTAGGAGTTATTTTTGATCAGGATTTATCCTTTGATGCCCATCTAAAACAAACCTCAAGAACAGCCTTTTTCATCTTCGTAACATTGCCAAAATTAGGAACATCCTGTCTCAAAACAATGCTGAAAAACTAGTCCATTCATTTGTTACTTCCAGGCTGGACTACTGTAATCCTTTCAGGATGCTCAAATAAGTCCCTTAAGACTCTCCAGGTGATCCAGAATGCTGCAGCGTGTGTTCTGACAAGAACTAAGAAAAGAGATCATCTTTTACCTGTATTAACTTCTCTGCATTGGCTTCCGGTAAAATCCCGGATTGAATTTAAAATCCTTCTCCTGACCTACAAAGCTTTATATGGTCAAGCGCCATCTTATCTTGAAGAGCTCTTAGTGCCTTATTGTCCCACTAGAGCACTACACTCCCAGAATTCAGAGTTAGTCAGTGGTTCCTAGAGTCTCTAAAAGTAGAATGGGAGCCAGAGCCTTCAGCTATCAGGCTCCTCTCCTGTGGAATCAGCTTCTGGTCTTGGTTTGGGAGGCAGAGAGTGTCACCACATTTAAGAGTAAACTCAAACTCTCCTCTTTGATAAAGCTTATAGTTAGGGAGTGAGGAGTCGCAGCTTTCTGCCTAGACCGGCGGAGGGAGGGTGTATAGCTGCAAACACGGCACCCCTTCTCTTCTTTGCTTCTCTTCATAGTCGTCAGATTAATTTACCATATAATTGATAATATAAAAAAACTAGAGGGAGGCAGGGCAGCCTGATCCGGCAGTGGAGAGTTCTAGCCTGACCAGGCTCCTATCTTTACCCTGTCTCACTTAGTTATGCTGTAATAGTTTTAGATTGCCGGGAGATTTCCTTTGACACATCAAGCTCCTCTCTCCTCTCTCTTTCCATTTGTGTGCATCCATGTCCCAGAAATGCCTGTTACTAACCTAGCTCTGGGAAGTCATTCCCCGGAGTCCTTATGTTCTTTTCCCCACAGCAAAATATGTACATTTTTCAAAATACCTAATGACCAACATTACAAGACAAAAAAAGATGTATTTATCTTTAATACTTATTTGCAGATTTTAAATGTTTAATTCCTGTTTGAAGGTCAATACATGTTCATTGGCAAATCTAACAAATACATTATGTGGATCACTGTTTGCACCATAGACTTAATATATATTAATACACAGTCCATGGTTTGCACCAGTTGGGAGGCACAGGTCTGCCTCTGCCACCTCCTATGTTTCACTGTCAGGCCCTGTTGGCACATAGTGGATAAACGTGCTCAGTCACTACTCGACGGTCCAAAGCAGGAACAATGTGCAGCTGCTGTCCACCCTGCTCTTTGTCCACAGTGCTCGTCACTCAGCAGCTGTGATGACTTTAAAGACTTCCACTGTCTGGCTCACTTCATTAGCATCTGTAGGACATCTAACCAGGCAGCAGAGGGCAATTTATTCTACTGCTGATGTTATTGTTTCTATTAGTAGCTACTGCTGATGGACAGTGTTGCAACTAATAGACCGCATCCTGTAATTCACTTTTTTCAGTAAGTGACAACAATTTTATTATCTACATGCTGAATGAAATGAGTTCACAGCATTTCCCTAATACAACTCAAAGAAGAGCAAATTATGCATGAAAAAGTGTATGACATTTCCTCTCTATCACAGCGTTACTGTATGAATTTAACTATGTATAACTAGTATCTTCTTTCTTTCTTCTTTAAATAATACAGTTTTTCCAGATTGTTTACACACCAAAATTGGAACTACAAACGCAATCCCTTTAAACCTGAAACTTATGTACCAAATCCTCAAACCAAATCTGCAAACTAGCAAGCACAATTCCTGCATTACACACTCTGAGCCCAATTCTGTATCACACTTTTTGCAAATCACTACACACAGTTGTCTACATCAGGCACAACATTCAAAATGTAAATCTCTGCAGTCCCTTTGATAAGCCTCACCGGTCACAAAGCCAAGTGCTATACACCAATTGGCAACACCCACTCCTCATAGATGTAAACACTAGTTGCTGAATTGTGCACAGTCAAGGCTACAGCACTGTAAGACCACAGATGAGCATGTGGTGAAGTTGATGTGAGGGCTTTCGGCGGCTGGATCCGTCCCTCCGGAAGATTCTTTCCCCACTGTTTGGACAGGGAGATCATCAAGTGACTTTCATTTGTAATTTTTGTACAGTAAAGCCTTTATCTCACTGCATGTTTTCCTGGTTTTCGTGTGTGTCATTTTGATGCAAAAAAAAAACATTTTGGAAAAAGATGTAACCGTTTAGATAGCAGTGTTTGCTTTTGCTGGGAACTTGTAGAGTTTACCATTTTGTGTTTGTGGTTACATTTTTGGAAAAATGAACAAAGGATTCAGCAAACGTGTAACCAATTGGGAAAAACTAATGCAACAAGCAGGAGTTTATTGGAAAAGGTAGCAAAATGCATCTAATGTGCTCTTTTTCTGTCCTCTCACAGTATACTGACACTCATTGAAACATAGGTTATTTATTTTTTACTTGTAGACCTATAATATAATGTATTTGATATTAAAAGGAATTATCTAGCTACTGGCTGGTTTTTCTGTGTGTGTGTGTGGTGTGTGTGTGTGTGTGTGTGTGTGTGTGTGTGTGTGGGCGTTTTGTGTGTGTGTGTGTGTGTGTGTGTGTGTGTGTGTGTGTGTGCGTGAGAGCTTGCACATGCTTTTTTGCTCCTGAAAGTGTGGTGTCGAGGTTCAAAGTCCAAACGCAGATTTTTAATCGGGATGCTTAAACTACTTCCTTCTTTGTAAATCACTGCAGTGTTTCCTCATTCTCAGAGTCAAAACAACACTCTGACTGAAGTCAAAGGTAGGTGAAGCTTATCAGTGCAGGTTTATAGACCAATATTCATCTGAGACTAAAGACTCATCGTGAATCAATCACTGCTTTGAGACCTGCACAAGGAAATAACAAGGAACAAAACTTTCTCAGGACCAAACTGAAGTGTTTATTCAACACTTTATTCAACAGAAGTGGGCCAAAACTGAACCAAACCTAGGTAAGGAGAAGCACAGACCATTAGCTGGACGATGTCTGTGCCAACCAGAGTTGTCCACAAGAGGAGGGCGACTGTCACAGATTTGCCTCTCTACTACTCTGGACACCTGCTGAAGAAACTCTCCAAAGAAAAGGTGAGGATGAAGATGGAAAAGCCATGCAGACAAATGTGTATACAAGAAAATAAGAGAGAGAAAAATGGGCAATAAATGGGTAAATGACGTTTCACATGAAGTTTTATGACTGAAATTAAAATTCTGTTGAATTTGTGAACGCTGTGTCAAGAGCAGATGTCCAAATTGACATCTTTGGATTTTCAGGATTTTAAGAAATACTACGGAGAGCTCCGGGGAGCCACACTCTTTCTGTACAAAGATGACACGCAGGATACAGTAAGCAAATATAACGTTTACATGTAACAGCAGCATTTCGATTTACAAAATAACAAAGTATTAAATAATGTTTAATTAAATGTGAATTTAACAATAGTTTCCCAAATAATAGATGTACAGTGTTAAGTCTTGTAAACAATGACAACACTGTCGAAGGGCCATCAGAACATAGGGGACACAGAAGCCAGGGTGCACTGGAAAACAGAAACACACTTCTGTTTTTTTTAAACCATTTCATAAGTCACTCCCGTTTTAGATCAATTTTTACACGTTTTGTAGATCAAGCATGTGTCTGAAAACAGGTGCTAATTAGTGTTTGCTTACTCTGTCAGTACACAGAGAAGCTGGACCTGGAGAAGCTGACATCCATGGAGTTAGATTCTCCGTATCAGAGGAAGGCACCAACTATTTTCACTCTCACCCTTCACACAGAGGTGGTGCAGCTAAAGGTGTGAATTTTCTCCTGTCAGCGCAACAAAAAACACAATGGAATTTATAAAATAATTTTCAATTTACAAAGAATTATTATATGGCACAAAACCAAAATAACTTCTGTTTATGTGACTGTACAGATGGACAACTCTGACACAGGAGAGGAGTGGAGGGGTTATATCCTGACTGTGGTCAAAGTAAGAAAACACACACGTATAAACTTAAAGACACACTCTGGTGGGTTGATGTGGGAGTGTGTTGGTGCTGATACAGCATATTGCTGAGTGCTCACACGGATAGCAAAAACCACCCCTTAAAGTCTGAGTTCAAACTTGCATTAGCCAGTATATATATTTAACTGTGCATCATTATGTGGGTCAACCGCACAACTTTGTTGTTTTCTTTTAGTCTTTTTTTAAATGATTATTTTCTGTGTGTGATGCCTAACCCAGTTGACACAGAAAGTCAATCTTACACAACAGGAAACAATTTCCTGGTTAATAATTAGACAACAATTTGGCTCATGATGCTTGAAAGGGAAAAACTCAAAGTGAAGCTGATAACGACAGTAAGGTCACCAACAACTACGCAGCGATGTCTAGAAACTGAAAATAAAGATCCGGATAATCCAGTAGAGTAAAGAACATACAGTATGTGACAAAAAGACAGTCAGTAAATGTGTAGGGGTGGGTGTGTAGAGCTGTTTTCGGTCTGGAATTTGATTTTGTGCTCGCTGCACCTGTACTCAAATTGGATGTCAACAGCAGTATCTTTTTTGTTTTCTTGCAACATTACTGAGTAAACACATGTCACGTACAGGGGTGCCAGAAATAGGGTGTTCATGGGGCCACTGCCCCCAAACTTAGGTTATTATAAATTAAAGTTTACATAAATTGGTACTTCAAGTGAAGTCTCTGGTCTATCTACCACCACACACACACACACACACACACTTCTGTAATTAACCATGTTCTTGGAAGAGTTGATACATTTGATTTATCAGAGTAAGTCCGAGAAGAATTTACAACCCAATACAAGGATGCATGTTTTAACCTGTTATACATTGTGTAAATGAACAATGATGTTAGTAATAACATTGTTTCCCCTGCAGAAAAAGATTCCCAGTAAGTTGCAGCTGCTGCCTGGCCAGATGTTACTGCTGCAGGAGGCTCTGGATCAGGAGAGGAAAAGAAAGCCCCCTATAGCACGTCCACCCCTCCCGCCCCGACCATCCTTCCTCCCCTCACCCTCAGCCTCACCCTTCCGTCCATTGCCCAAAGAAAAGCCTAGCCACAACTCCCCTGACATTCCTGCGTAAGTTAGAAAGTCTGTTTCCAGAAATAAAGGCTGTAACACAGCATGAAAAACACAACTAAAATGGTTATTAGACAGTTTTTTTGAGGACTTTTGACACCACTAAATGTTTATCTCTTGCTGTTATCATAAACTTATAAACATGTTCCCATCTCTTGCCCTCTGTAAAAACACACCTGTTCCTGTATTACCTTTGATTCCTGCAGATGTTTCTATAGCGTGACTCGGCAGGAGGCTGAGCAAATGTTGGAGGCAAACCCCGAGAATGGAGGCATCATCCTCCGCCCGTCCACTCTGGCCAACAACTACGCCCTGACTCTCAGACAACTGACACCCAGGTCTGTCTGAAATGTACCACTGACTACAGATTAAAGCAGGAATTTAATTGTAGGTTGATCTTTTCAATTCTAACAAGGCATCAGGTCCATCTTCTGCCTCACAGCTTTTGCCATCATTTTTTCATCACATCAATATGAATCTTTGGTTCTATAGTTTTTATACAGCTGCTGAATAACTCATTATATTTCATGCACATGTGAATCCTATGACACATACTGTAAATGAACAGGAAGAGAAGTGTCCACCAAAACAAATATAAAGATAATAACTTTTAATTATACAGCACTTTTTACACATTAATAATTTGAATAACAATGACTAATCAAATTTGTTTTGTAAAAAAAGTCTAATTGACAAAAGGTTTTTTTTCTGAACTCAAATATAACAAGAGAGACGGTAGAATCAACAGTGTCTTATTATTTTAACAAAGTCCCTAATTAGCATATGGATGATTTGCACGTTAGTGTAATGTAACTATGATATAATAAGACAAACCTTTATTAAAGGTGCTCCAAGTGATGTTGGGTGACAGCACTTCTGTTCGAAGTATTTTCAAACAAAATGAGGCTAGCTTGCCCCTCCCTCCTCCTCATCCCCTCCCTTCCATGCTTCCTCGCACTGACCCCCCGACCCCCACCCCCAAATCCTTCTTGTCGGTTGTTGGCTGGAACGTTGGAAGACTGTTTGTCATGTTTGGTGGGCACAGGTTGTTTTTGCTGGCATGTGTGGAGCCTGGGCTGTCTACAGACACCGCGTTTTTTTTTACAGTGTGTTCAGGGGACAGGCAGCTCGCAGATAGTGAGGAGATGTTTGCTGCATGTGACAAAAAATGTTTAATCCCCAGAGTGGAAATTTGGTTGTTATAGTAGCACAGACAGCAATTGTACAGATAAATAGAGAAAGTAAAAGAATGAATAAAATGTATGTAAAGGAACTAAAGTACAGTTAGAATAGAATAACAATAAAAAAAATAGAAAATCTACACAAGAACGTAAGGAGACAAAAATGGCAAAGAAACGTAATAGTGCTATGGTGAAAGTGACAGTAGTGATATATTAGCTGCATAGTAAGTCAACAGAGTACATCAAACTGATGAAATGACTAAATAATAACACTAAGTTATATTTGATAAATGATGATGGTATGGGATATGAGAGATAGCATGAGGTAAAAAGAATCCTGACAATCAGCAACTGGGAGTTGCTACAGCTAATAAAGGAATGAACTCATGGATAGGCATTTGTTTTGTTTATTTCAATTTGTTTACATTTCATATAAAACATACAAAATGTGTTGCTGTTTATGAAAGGCCCAGTCAGCAGTTAGTAAATAATCCTCCTCTTGCTTGTGTTTCAGTGGGCCCGTCATGAAGAACTACAGAGTGGCATCCACAAACTCAGGGTTTGTCATTGAACTGGACACAGCAGTAAGCCCCACACAGCTCTATAACATTATAACAGCACGCATATATATACATACATATATATATATATATATACACGTTTTCATGAGTCCTGTTCTCTGTAGGTGATGGTCGCCTCCTTGAATGATGTACTTAAATACTTCATAGAAAAGACAGAGTACCGTCTTCATCCCTACATGGCATCTCAGCCCTACGACACTCGCATCGGTAAGAAGAATTTCAATTCATTTTTATTTATCGTGTCAAATCACAACAGGAGTTCTCTCAGGGCTCATTACAGAAGGTGTAGACCACACTTTAATTTACAAAACTCCAATAATTGCCACCCAAGAGTAAGCATTTGGTGCGACAGTGGCGAACACTTTCACAAGCAGTCATCCGTGGTACACAACAAAATAAACAACAATGTTTATGCATGTGTTCAACAGATGTGTCACCTGCTCCAAAGTGTGTCAGCATCACCTCACCTACACCTAAAACAATACCTAAGGCACAAGTGGCACCTATGCTGCGTTCACAGAACAAAGTGGAGCTTCTGCAGCCTCCAACCAAGGAGGAGGGTGAATATGTGATTCCTGATGATCCGAGTCCTGATCACAACCTGAGGCTAGGTGAGAATGAATAAACATTTGTTTTACCATCAGCTCTTATCAAAGCTGTTTTTGGTTGTGTCAACTGTGTACACGTGAGCGATTGAAGTAGACTGTAACAGTAAGTTAGTAACAGTTGTATGTTTTTGTCTAAACTAGTCCAGTTAGATGGAGAACTTCGGGACGTTTTAAAGTTTCGGCGGGAAAACATGTACACTGCATCTGACAAGGAGGAAGTCACAATATATGAGAATCAAACCACTGGAAAATCCCCATCAGGCACCGCACAATGGGCCACGTGGAGTGCAGCAGTGTGAGGCATCTCGGTCCACTGTTGTTGCTAAGTTAGTCTGCTCGTTTAATATTTCATTTTTAACGTCAGATGAGAGATAACCTGTTGCCCTGTGGATTTGAGAAACTGCTGCAACCTTTAGTTTATTTCAGAAATGCCCTGGACAAATGCATTTGTTAAATTAAAATCAATCTCTTAAAGTGGGGGTCTCAAACTCAAAGTATCTGGATTGTTCTCTTTCTTCTGTTTGTCTGTGTTAAAATGCTAACGTGCTTATCAGCACTAAACACAAAGTACAGCTAATGCAGATGGAAATGTCATTGTTTTTGCTAATATTTAGTCATAATCCAAAGTATTGTCTGGACAATCTAAAGATGAAAAAATCAGGGGATCGAAAAGATTACAATTCATTCTTTGTAAACATGAATATCTGTACTAAATGTCTCAGCAATCCATCTAATAGTTGTTTAGATATCACAATAAAAAATATACAGTATGTATTTCAACCTCATGGTGAAAACTAAAGTCTGGATTACCAAATAACAAAAAAAGCCTATTTTTGCTGCCCATATTTACCAATAGCCACTATTACCAAATGAATACATGGTTTTCACATTGCAATAGTATAACATGATTATTAAGGTATATTTTCATCTTCTTGATGAAAGATTTACAAATCACTGTGACTGTTCAATCATGAAGTCAAATAGTTTTGTGTCATTTGTGTCTAAATTGTGCCAAGAGATAACCGTTAAAGATCTCTTTGATAGACAACTTTATCACCCAGATTCAAATAGATAATTATTCCAAACTTTTGCTACCGATTATTTTCGTATTTATTATCAACAGCACAAACCGACTGATCTACATGTGATATGGATGTTTGGAAGGGTATCATGCTTTCTGATTTTTCTCAATGATTATGGTTTAAAAGTGTAAAAATGAACATGTCAAAATTGCATGAGACAATTATTGTACAGCTCTGAATGATTGTCCATTTTTTTATATGAAAGAATGATGAAACTTTAAAATAAACTTTACACACATGTGAATCTGTGAAGCACTGAATAAAAAACACATACTCCAGGATGATCATTATTCTTTATTTTTCACAGATAGGAGTAAGCCAACATAAATGTTTCAAATGTTCATATTTTTATAAGTTAAGTCCATTAAGATTGTATTTTCTTATTTTCATCATTATCATGGGACATGTTATATGTTTAATATTTAAGGATCATTCATCACTCAATAAAGACCGCATGACTGTGAAAAATTGTTGAAAAACAAACACTGTCTCCCTTTTGTCTTCTCCTTCACTGTAGTGTGATTCAGAGTACCTGTTTCCACCTCTTCTTATTTATCCCTCACACTTCTTATATTCTGGTCCTTTATACTCTGTTGTAGCAGCCTTCGTGTAAAAAAAAGACAAATAAAATATCTGTAATAACTTAACATCTCAAGATTTCCAAAAAATAAAAACTGAATAAATTAAGAATATTGTTCCCCAATGAAGACATGCCTCCATTGTTGTTGTGGTTGTTGTGACATTACTTCTCGGTGAGTGACAGCTGCAGGATCCTCTCCAGCTCATCCTCTTCCTCCTTTTGCTTCCTGCGACAAAAAGAAGAAATATTCTCATCAGTCAGAACAACGACCTGACCTGTGACTTTAAAGTATTTATTTATATTACTCTTTTCCCAGAAAGACAGAGATTTCCCACCATAACTGAAGATTCATTACAAATGAAGGACTGCAGACTTCTAATTTCCCGATGGTATTCAGGTAAGTTTGCAGGCTAATTCATGTCTATTCCAAAAATAGTACTTGTCCTGTCATTTAAAAAGAACTTTAATACAAATTTCTGTATCATGTTTTTTTTTTTTCATAATTCTGTGTTTTCTTCTCCCTGACGCTTGTCCATTGTTAGATTAGCTCTTTGGTTGTTTTAACTGCGTTCTTTTGGCTGTTTAGCAGAGAGAATACAGCTTGTCTTATGACTTGTCTTATATGACCAAGATGACAAGAAGAGAGTTTGACACCCCACTGTGTCGCAGACGTTTTTGCTCACCCTACTGTGTCAAAAACAGAGTTTGAGATAGAAGAACAGACTGCAACACTTCCTATGTGGGCACACTCTGTTGAAAAGTATATAAAAAGGAGGAAGAGAGGGTGAATTTCAAATACATTCTATTACAAAAAAAAAATCTTTATTCTAATCTCTCATCTCTGTGGACTTCTTCTAAATGCTCTGGCACGCTCCCACAGTCCAAAAGACATGCAGGTCAGTTTGTGAATGACAGTCTGTCATTCACATACAGTGTGTATATATATATATATATATATATATATATATATATATATAGCCCTGTGATAGACTGTCAAGCTGTCCAGGGTGAGATTAACAAGATGTACTTTGTCTCATGTAAGCTAATGCATGGCAGTTTCTTCCCGCCTCACCTGTCCATCTCCTCCTGTTCCCGGCACGATATCTCCATGGCGATACGCAGCTGCTCATCGAAGCTCGACGCCACACCAAAGTGTCCCGACAACTGAGGATTGGTCACTGTGCTGTAGGAGAGCGGGGAGTTGGTGGTGGGCACCGACGGGGAGACAGAGGCAGGCTGGCTGGGGTCGGCCGAGTCTTCGCCCTCTCTGCTGGCCAGCGAGATGGATAGAGACTCCTGGATTGCCCTGAGAAAAGAAAGTAATTAAGATATTTAGACTTAAACTGAAGCGTTATTAAACAAAGAAAGATATCATAACCGGGACGTTCACTGCTAGGCTTCATTACAGGATGACTGGGACTCGCTGTTCCCAAGAGAAGGTGGAAAGAAAAGACTAATCACTGAACTCTTTTTAGAGACGTTTAATTAAAATACTGCACAGGCCAGAGGTTTCCCTGAAAAAGAAATAATTATGAATATACATGAGTTAAACCTCAGGACGGTTCCACAGTAACATCTAAAAATGTTCCCATTTAGAACAATTTCTGAAAGTCTTACTTTAAGAATAGTTTTTTCTAAAAACCTTCTTGCGGAATGACAGCCTCAAGCTCTGCTAAATCTAGTAGATGATTATAGGAGTTGATTTTTCATCCTTATTTCTGATATTCTCTGTTCATAAAGTACAGAATTTAGAAAAAAAAACTTTAAAGAATTTACACAGGAATTAATATCTATCAACAGAGATATTGGGTATCACAAATTTGAAATAAGTCTCTGGTTTCTGTGCTTGACATCATCTTCCTTAATTCTTGGATGCTATATTGCTCAATGCCTAAAACACAACTGAAATACTCTGTTGCCAGTAGAGTTCAGTAGAGTAATGTTCTCCCCAGTTTGAGCAGTGTGAACCTGCCTGTGAAGGAAACAAATAAAGTCTGATGGGCAGCTCACCTCTCCAGCTGAGAGTCTTCCTCGTACAGCGGAGACGGGGGCACCGGGCGGCTGTTGGTCAGAGCCTCCCAGATGGTCACCTAAGAAGCACACATAGGTGTTCAAAAACTGGCTTTAAATGTAAATAAGGGAGGAACCCATTACCACGTCTGACATGTAATTCTGAGACTAATTAGGAGTGCTTTGACTCTGACCTGGTCACTCTCTGTGCCGGCGTCCAGCAGGCTCTGCTGGATGGCGAACTGCAGCAGGTTGTCATCCTCGTCCCTCATTGGCTCGCTGCGGCCTGGACCGAGGGTGGTGTAGTCTGCGGGGGGCTCAAACACTGAGGGGTCCACCTCACAGTGTAAGGGAGGGGGAGTCTGACCTGGATGAAGATCAGTTACTGCATCACTGTACATGCAAGTAAAAAGTGTATCTTTTCAGAAAATTACTCTCAAGCCTAAGCTCTGTTTTGGAAACAACTAAACCTGTCTTACATTTTTAAGTATTCTGTAAACAAAAAAAGGGAATGACAAAACTATATTATAATTAAAATATTCTGCACTTGACAGAATTTGCTAAATTGCTCTTCTACTATAAAAAATGTTTCAGAACAAGCTCAAATTTGAATTCTATGTCATTTATTTTATTACATTCATAAATAATGTGTATTTACCAGCTTCTTCTGGGCCCTCTGTTGTGTGAACCGTCACAGAGCTGACCGGCTCATCGCAGCCACACAGGTTACTGAACGTCACTCTGGCATTCAACACGTGAAACAGGGGAATCTCTGAAGGACAGACAGTGAGTGTTTGAAAGAGTTAAATGGCTTATTATTCCTACAGCGGCAGTGGGCAGTGGGAATGAAAACACAAAGTAAGAATCATGAATGACGAGACGTGTGATGTGTAACATTGCTCAGAGGTTCCGGTTGCTCTTCATCGATGCGACCGGAATTTAATGTAAAACACAAAGAAAGCAGAAGGTAAGGGACATTCGGCCGAAAATGAGGGACATCCGGCGCCGATCCAGATTTCTTGGATCACATGACAGACAGGCCATGGTCTGATAGGCCAGACATCGGTTCCTGGGTAGCCCGGATGTTACTGTGTGAATACTTTACTTGAATTTTTATCTGCATTTTCAGCCATTGAATTTGATCAACCTGAATCTATTTTATCTGAAATTCTCAAAGTTGATTGAATTTGTGAACAAGGAAAATAAATTAGCAAAATTCAGGTTTTTAAAATGGAAATCAAGCATGTTCATATTTAAATTTCAAAGAGATAAATTCAGGACAAATCAATTCAGATATGTTTTTCAAAATAAAATATTTCATTATTAAGTATTCAGTGCCTGTTAAAGTTTAAAGACTTCCGTCTCTTATTTGCTTCCACAAGCCACACTGTGTGACCTCTCATACCTATCTTGACAGGGAAGCCTGGTGGAAGGCGCAGGGTGATGAAGTCACGTAGCTTGGCAAAGTGGGCGTTGGAGATGGCCATGAGGTCGATGATGGGTGTCACCTGCTCGGCCAGAGACAGAGGGTGACTCTCACTCAACCACAGTGTTGCTTTAAACCTGGAGAGGAAACAGAGATGAGCAAACTGGTCCAAAAAGAAAGCTTTAAGTGCTGCTGCTTTTGGTGATGAACATTATTGTTTCCATGGCTGCATTATACTTCTGGACTTTGCTGGTAAGCTCAACGGGACGTCCGATGTCCCGGCTGTTCAGGTTGAACTCCGGGTTGAAGTACTCCTCAGCTGTGATAGCTGTGGGGTTGTGAGGACTGGCACACTGGGACATGTTACTCTGACAAAAACACAGAGAAAGAGAGTTATAAGTGTTCATCAAAGGAAGCTGCAGGTGGTGTGGGTGGTGTGTGTGTGCGGATGTGATGCACAGGTACTGTGGGGACTCTTACCCCATTGTGAGCTGTATGTTGTTCAGCAATCCCTAAGAAGGACTGCAGAGGAGTCTTTGAGCCTGAGTGGGAATAATGCAGGGAGATCATCATCAATCAGCTCGGCATATTCACTTTATTTAGTGCTCTATGAGGAAGGTAAGGGATACACCTGGAGCAACAACAAAATCATAACATGTGGACGGGAACATAACGTACAAACAAAGTGATCGATTGATAGTTTATATCTTGTTTATTCTTAAGTTAACTGAGGCTCAGATTTCTTTGTAATTATTTTCTAGCCCACTACAGCACAACAAGGACTTACTGTGTGTGTGTGTGTGTGTGTGTGTGTGTGTGTTGGGTGGGTGGTGTGGTGTGTGTGTGTGTGTGTGTGTGTGTGTGTGTGTGTGTGTGTGTGTGTGTGTGTGTGTGTGTGTGTGTGTGTGTGTGTGTGTGTGTATGTGTGTAGTGTTTACCTTGCTTCTCGACTATCCTGGTCTGATAGATGCTCTGTCTTGACCGAGTCACCAGCTCCACATTGGTGGCACTGTAAACCTGGAAACGACGACGAACAAAAGAAAAACACTTTTTTTTTTTTTGTTCAAGTAAAGCTCCTGTCAACACATTTGTGACAGGAGCTTACTGTTATATTTCACAAAACCAAGATAATGGACTAAGCCAGGATTTCCCAGTTATCCTGGCTCAATTTAGCCTTGACTCGGTTTCACAAAAGCAGAGGCACCTAAGTTACCATGGAGATTTATTCTGTCCAGCTAGCCTGGTCCCGAACAGGCTAGCTGCCAGGATTTATTAATCCTGCTGCCTTCTCTGTTCACTTAGAAGTGCTTTTACCTAATTAGTATCTGTCTGCATTAAAAAAAAAACTGGTGCGTATTGCTGTTTACTTAAGGACTAGTTGTGACCATTCTTTTTTTTATAAATATTCATGTGACATTGTTACTGTTATATTGCTGTATGAAGACATATTGTTGTTAGAAGTCTGATGAATATATTATGGCAGTTTTTGAAATGGCTGATAAAGTTGCCAAATGTTTTAAATGAAATCAGTTACTAAAGGCAATATAAAAAAGGGCTGTACATGTGTGTTTCTATCGTGGACCAATGCACCTTGAATTTTTTTTTGTTGATTAAATTTGTTTTGTATTCTTTAACAATAACAATAACTTTCTTCCTTATTCTTAGCACACAATTTGTGTTGTCCAGTAAACTGGGACTATAATGTGGGAGGACTGTACAATTTTAAGAACATATCCTAGTTGTACAATCCTCCCAATTATAGTCTTAGTTCATTGAACCAATAACTATATAGTCTAGACTACTGTACATTCATGTAACAACAGTGAGGGGACACCGCAATGGTTTTTGACCTTTTATTTAGATTAGGGGTAAGAACTTAAAAATATTACTCTGTTACATTCATGTTTACAGTGTGCATGGAATTTGTCACTTAATTCTTTTCATAGTTTCTAGATTTAGGAGTCCAATTTCTTCAGTGTCTTTCTTTTCTATGTCCATAT
>NC_045742.1:16038953-16040375 GCF_008692095.1 Etheostoma spectabile
GCAAAGCATATAATATGTAAAGAAGGAAACTCACCCTCTGTATAAAAAAAAAAACATAAGAAAAATTGGTGCAGACAATAGCGGACCAACTGAATGATAGTCTAAAAATATACGTTTACGAACTACTGCTCTTAACTGAAACCATTCAATGAGTCACTTGTCATTTGCAAAAACAAACAGCCGTACACTTTGCATTAGAGAACGAGCAGTGGAAGTTAATTTGGAAATTTCTATTTTAGCCCTTGAGAGAGAGGAAGAAACAGAGAATTCTAGCGTTGTAGAATCTTCATGGTACATTTCCTGAGTAACATTAAATTCTGTTTACTTTTAAGGTAAAGAGTACAACGGTTCATTTGTGCAAATGATTAGTAGACTAATCCCTGAATGGTATGATTATGACGGTGTCAATTCAGAGCAGTGGTCAGTTAATGTATGCATTTAGGTTACTCACATATTCAGTCGGTCCGTGATTGCCTGCCAAACTTTCTGTTGCTGGTCATTACAGCAACCATGTTTCTTTTTTTGTTACAAATAATGTGTTTCACGTTAACATACTTCCATAAGAAGCTGCTGCTCACTCTGTATTAAAGTATGAACAACACGTATTCTCCATTTTAGCATCAATAAATCTGTTATCAACATTGTGGTCAGTTAAGGAAAGCTGTGAACGCACATCAATTCAAATTTCTTCAGCCGGGCTCGACCTAGCCTGGTTGAGCCAGCCTGGTTTGCCCTTCGTGAAACGCTCCGGGCTGCACAGATGAGACTAGCTTAAGCCTCGCTTTTATCGGTTATCCTGGATTTATACATTTTGCTTTTGTGAAACAGCCCCCTGGTCTATCTTTGAATGAGCAAACATCATTTTATTAAAAAAAATAAAAATATGTATATTCTTTTTAGAAAAACTTGCTATTGATCAAATAGTATGTGCTACAACTCATTCATTTTTCAGACAATGCTGAATAATTGATGGTCACAAAATTGAACTAAAGTAACTTCCAAATGGTTTAAATTATGTGTGTCAGTCACAGTTCAGACTAGGTTGGCTGAGCAGTCGCTTACCTTGGCTTCATACCCGCTGACCACCTCACTCTTCTCAGAACGCCAGCCCCAGATTCCTGACTTGTTCCTAAACAAGCAGGAGATATAGTAAGTCTCACGGCTCAGAGGTAATCAGTATGGCCCTCATTTATCAACCTAACGTAGAAACCAGTTCAGATATGAGCGCAGAAATCCTCTAACAACAGGCTTCAACAGGGATTCAATTTAATGATGTAATTTGTAATTTAAATATCACGCCCCAATGTATTCTGAGTTTTGAGGCCTTGCCCCTACTATTTACGAAATGGCCAGACATAATCTGGCTAAGAAGCGGCCCTTTTTAGAAGTGGAGATTGAAACCCTGACATCTCAGTTTAATTT
>NC_045742.1:16040385-16041342 GCF_008692095.1 Etheostoma spectabile
AGTAAGGTGTGTCCTATTTGGCAGCCTAAAAACTGGTACAGGCTGTAGGAAGAATGCGGAATAGATCATTGATGCGGTCAACAGTGTTGCTGTATTAAATCGGACTCCAGCTGAACTTTATTTAATTTATACATCCTTGACATATGTATACTCCTAATAGTAATACATAAAGGCTTGTATTGCAATCTCTTAGGCCTACATGTAGGTATATCTATATTTAAATAAAACACACGGTAGCAGAGTTTATGCTGTTTTTTTTAATTTTATTTGTGTTTTTTTTCGTGAGTCAGAGCCAGGCAACAGCTGTGAGGGAGAGCACGTGTCTTCTTCACCTGCGTGCTAGACCACCACCCTGACCCTGTCTCCTGACAGCGGAAGGGCTGGAAAAACATGCCGAAATATGTCAATGGCAGAAAGAAATTGTTCACTTCTGGCCATTAACGATGCTAACGTCGGAGGCTTGCTCCAACCTAAGTCAAATTCCTCGTACGTCTGTCATGCCTAGCGAATAAAGCTGATTCTGATTAAAAGACAAATGAAAACCTGAATAATCAATAAAAATGTTGTACATTGTCAAATTTCCTGTATTGAATTTCACTGCCAAACATAACACTATACCTTTTGAAAGCGAGGAGTATTATCCTGTCTCCTTTGTCTAGCCCCCATTTGGGTTGTGCTGGACACTGCACTTTGGGCATCGGGTCAGCTGGCTCCATCACTACATTTATGGCACCTTGTTTTCCTGCGCAATGTTGTGCAGAACCCTAAAGGCTAACACCATGTTGCAGACTTTTTCTGGTGTGTAGGGTTTCCCCCGCCCCCTCCACCGTGGCTTGTGTGTGTAGGCTACATGTGCACTGTTGCTTGGCTTATAGAGGTCCTCTAAAAGAGCCAGACCTGCCATTGCCGATAAGTGATCAACTGATCTCGACGACTTCTCCTTCTCCTGTTACATGC
>NC_045742.1:16041352-16067116 GCF_008692095.1 Etheostoma spectabile
GCAAGTCCACACTGACTCGAAAACTTGCGTACATGAGGTCAGACCAGACATGAGATGTTTTCGCAGCCTACGCTCGCATTCAAATTGCTAAATGCCGATCTTTGCGTAGGAATCGGCGTACGCCCGTCTCACGCCTGTTTTAGGTCGTACACACGTTTCATAAATGAGGACCTATATGTGTATTGTTAACAGTTGGGACGTAATGAATGTATTGTAGAAACATTATGAAGGCGGTGAGACAGATATCTGCACAACACAAACAAATCAAGTGCGATCTTGATGAAACGATTCTAGTCTGTGTCTGTACACAGTAAGCGCTTACCGTTCAAAGGCAATGTTGCGTGTGTTGAGGTGCGTGGAGACAATGGGCGATGTGAGTCTCTGGGCTGTGTTCTCCTGCGACGGCTGCATGGCTGCCAGGAGGGAGGGTGCATCACGTGGAGACAACACAAGTGGCTCTGTGTACACCACCTGCTTCTCATGGTCCACCTCCATCACCACGGCACCTTCATCTTCATAAGAGGAGCACACAAAGGACTAATTTAAGCCTCAAGTGGAGCTGTTTCTACAGCTTTCATTGTGGCTCCACATCATCCACCCATCCATTAACCACAGCTATTCAGTTATTTGTATGCATGTGATGCTGTTCTATGAGCACACACACCTCCACCCTTGAAGATATAGCTGCGTCGTCCTTTCAGCCAGGTCATGTGTTCAAAGCCCAAAAGGGTGGTATCTACACGGAGGCACGAGCCGCTTTTCCACACCCTGTAGACATCACTGGGACACACCTTAGACACCAAGGGCACTGAGAAGAAGATGGAAGAAGAGGAGAAGCAGTCCAGATGCAAAAGGCAAACAGAATGAGGTAACCAAATAGGGAATGGGCAAAGTACAGTGTAAAGAAAAGCAGATTTACATAGTGACTGTTCATTTTTATTATAGATTAATTCACTTATCATATACTTTATTAAAAAAAACTGTCAAAAGACAAATGTCATCACAATTTGGAAAACATAATGTGCTTAAAATTGCAGTTTGCGTTCTGATAAACATCTAAGAAACACAAACTATTCCATTTATGATAATTAAAAACAGAAACCAAGCAAACTGTACAAACTGAACTTTTTTTTAATGATGCAATGTACTACTAAAATTATTTGTAACTTCACTGATTTTATGTCAACTATGACTACCCTGCTTTATTAATCAACTGACTAGGATTTGTAATAATTGAAATTGTTAACATTATAGTCTCTAAAAACATTGCTGTAATTCATTAAGTAGATGCAAAATTGAACTAAGTGTTTACTTGAACAGCAGATTAGATAAGGCAAAGTAATCAAGAAACAAAAAAACACATTACTCAGTAGTCCTGTTAAATGCATTACAGATAAAACTTTAGGAAGGCTATCAGTAATTTGTAGTGAGTTACAGTTTGAAATTGACTAAGTGACAGCTGCTGTCAGGGGAGCTGTCCAACTACTGTGGTGCTGAAAATGATCCGGGTAAAAAACACATCACTGAAACACACTCACCCCAGCTGGTGAACTCCCATTTCATCTCCACATAGAAGTCCCGCGCCTGAATGAGACCAAAGTATGTTTGTATATAAACAAAAGGAAGAGCTTCATGTCATGCATCCTGATTCAGACAAGGTTGAGACTTTCAAACATGTCAGGAGCATACAGTGATCCATAAAAAAAAGGGTATACTGACAGCAGCCAACCAGCTTTAGGGTGTGGTTGATGTGTTGCTTTGTGCAACAGGTAGAGTATAGTTTAAGACCTGGAGGCTTACATTTTTTAATCAAATGGCCGACTGTGGAGCAGTTTTACCTGTCTTAGTTTGCTGAGCAGCTCAGGGATGCCCGCCAATCTCTCAGTGGCACGTTTATAGTCTCGGTACTGAAGCACGAGCTGAACCAGCTCAGGATCACCGGTGCTTACTGCATCCTGCAAGACTGAAACATACATCCACATTCAAAACCAGTATGTGCTTCTTTATTCCCTCAGCAGCCTCAGGACATGACACTGGGAGCCACAACAGAGCACTCACTGGCCCAGCCCTGTGCGTTGTTGTGTGTCGGGTCTGCTGAGTGCCGAAGCAGCACCCGGGTTGACTCCAGGTGGCCCAGACACACAGCCAGCTCCAGCGGGGTGCGCCCTCTCGGATCTAGGCGCTCTACATCCTGCTGCAGAACCAAACACACAAGCAGCATCAGCGCAATGCAGTGCGACATAACAGACCCATCTGGAACATACATCCACCAGCCAGATGCAAAATAAACCTCCATATTTACCTCTTTCTTTTGCAGCTCTCGGTCAAGCTCCAAGTACTGATTGTTCCACACAAGAAAATGCAGAGGAAACGCTTCTTGAGCCATGGTTATAGTCCGCTTGACAGTTAAACAGTAGTAAAGCTTTGTTTGCAGTATGACTTCTGCAGCCAACAGATTGCAGTGACACAACAGCAGAGTGTAGCAACGAGCTCAGCGCTGAACGCCACAACTGGTTAGCTACCGTTAGCTAGCTTAGTTAACGGCAGAAAACAAGGTAAACGCTGCAAATGTTTCACTGAAAAAGCATGTCACTAAGCAAATCTATTTAAGTAGCTAACGTTAGGCAGCAAACCAAGTAGAATATTGTGCGTGCCTATTTAAATTAGTGGGCTGAGTTAGTCACGCCAACTCAGCCCACTAATTTGATGTAGCGCTAGTTAACTACAGCTAGCTGAGCTAACGTTAGCTAACTGGCTAATAACAACATTATTTCCTGCTCTTCTTGGCACCTGTTTTCCATTTTTCACAAAGCGAGGTAACTAATGAAGCCGGCCAGAAATGCACTTCCCATGTCCGTTCATTTTCTATCACGATGGATATGATCCGATGAAAATAAACTATGGGTGAAATCCCCGGCTGACAAAGTTAGCTAGCTAGCTACCCCGCTGTTACTGCAACCACCCAGTTTATATTGCAGCGTTACGGTTTTAAAATAAAGCGAGATACGGCCTTTATTCCAGTTTCACATCCAGGTCACTTGGGTTGAGGGCATCCGATATATGATGTAGATGACAGTTTCTGCCGGTGGCACTCAGCCCTGAACAATCATTACACCAGACCACATTTGTCAGTCTGCTGCGCTGCTGTACAAAACGCAGCTTTGCTACGATGAAGCCTAGTAACAGCTGCATAAGCGTTCTTTATTGTTTTTTTGACGTCGCTTTATTTCCAGGTTATGGTGAACGAAGCTGGGTGGAGCCGGGGAAGAGCTGATATCTGATCCGATCCTACAGTTCAAATAAACCACAACAGTATTAACAGGAAATGGGGCTACACTTGTAGTCCAAATGACATTTACTTGATGTTTCTCTTCCACTCCCTGTGACAATACGACAATTATCCATTGTTTATCATTTTTTTTATTTTTCTTGAAAAATAACACAAATAACATAAAGTGAAAAAGGCTTCTGAAAATAATTACAATGCTACAGGACTCCTGTTTTGACAACCGAAAAGAGGATACCACATTTACACAAAAGTATGTTTTTCCTATACTTATATTCATTTTTAAGGGATATGGCCAGGAGAGCAGTCTGGAAGGAGACCTTTGATACTGAACCACTAACGTTACACTTTTAAGTGAGCAAACAAATGCGCGACCCCAGCCCCAAAACAAGATCGTACATTTCTACAGAATTGGACAAGGTCATGAAATTCAGTATAAAGTAGATACATGTTTCGTCAATGAAAAGAAAAAAAAAGTGTATCAAAGAGGGGTGGGGAGCAGGTTCATCTAGAATATTAACATCTTTACTCTAAATGTTGTTTCTAGTCTGTACAAAAAAAGAAAGTGAAAATTTGGAAATAATAGCACCTGAAGTCTAACGGTTGTTTGAAAATGCACCATTTATCTGACACCTATCCCTTAGCTTACCCCAAACACTAAATGCAACTTGCCCTTTGTTGGGGTGAGGTGTTGTTGCCATGTCGATTGCCTTTTCACACTGTCTTTCTACCCTTTTATACAACCACATCCACTCAATGTCCATGTACACTGTTTACAACTGGTTAACACAGGCCATTCCACTCACTTTAAAAGTCATGATGTAAAGACCTGTCACCTTAAAAATAAAAAATAAATCTCAACGCATAGTTGTGCATAAAGCAGACATCCAACTTCTAAACATTTGCTCTCTTGAATCTGACCAAAAAATATACATCTATTTAGAGCACCCACATGTAGCTGATATCAAAGGAGTTAAAATGATAAATCACATGATAAATAAGACTTTATGAAGATCAGCCAAACATAACGATGCAGTTGTACCCCAAAGATGAAACTTAAGTCTTTCTCAAGGAAAGAGTTTGTGATTGGATCAAGATACGCGTCTGTGTCGCAAGTTGAGCACAAAGGATTTGCAGTCTAATACAGATAATTAATTGCCCATGCTCTCCCATTTCTGGCAAAAAGGTTCTTTTGCTTTTCCCACACCACATCACTTCCCAAAACAACTGAAAAAAAAGAAAGCAGAGTCTCTTCTTGAGGTACACAGGGAAAAAAATGTGTATAACGTTGAAAAGAAACATTGTTCCAGCTGTGACAACCCCTTTCACCAGTTTAAACCCCACCTCTCCTCTAACGTGGTACAGGTGTATGTGAACATCCCCTCCTGTCGGTGCACTTTATGACACACAGATTCACATCAGGATCCACTTGTTTGCCTTTACAGGCGCTTAGGATATCCTCTGGATCAGCTTTTCATCTGATAGGCAGTAGAGCGTGTTGACTGACAGCTCAGAGATGAAGGCCTCACAGGCCTTGCGGGAGACACCTTTAGAGCCTCGCAGGTCGAGCAGTGAGATGCAAGAGAGGCGGCGGAGATACTTGAGACACAGGTCTGTCAGTTTACTGCAACCTGGGAAAGAAACAAGTGCACATACACATCAATACTAGTGAAATTAAACTACTGCACTGTGTGTGTGTGTGTGTGTGTGTGTGTGTGTGTGTGTGTGTGTGTGTGTGTGTGTGTGTGTGTGTGTTCATTCTTCCCCAAAATTTGTTTTGTCTCTTGCATATTAGCTACCCCCATAAAGCCTCACCTCCCAGGTTGAGTTCAGTGAGCGTGTTTCGGGTGGATGAGCCCACTGCAGTCAGCAGGTTGACGGAGTGGTCGGTGAGGCTGTTGCAGTGGGAGAGGTCCAGTTTTGTTAAATGGGGCATGTGGCGAATCACCAGGCGCAGAGTGGAGTCACTAATGTCCAGGCCTGCTAGCCGCAAACACTGCATTGTCCGTAACTGACTGCGATTGTCACAACCTGGAACAGAGGGCAAAACAAGTAAAATGAGAAGAAAGGCAAGGTGTGTAGTTTTTCATTTTTCTTTATGTATGCAAGTACACAAGGAACTATGACAATACATAAAATAAGTAGGGAGACTTAAGATGCAAGAGTTACTCTTTCCTCACCTGGAGGGGTGACTAGATCCCTGATCTGAGAGTCTTTGACCCCATCTGCGTACCGCAGGTCCAGAGAACGGAGGAGAGGGCAACCAGAGGAGCAGAGAGCTGAAATAGATGACCAGGAACAACCTGCCACCATCAGATCCTTCAGTCCTGCAAAAGCAAGAGAAGATTGAGAGAGAGATATATAAATATATAGTGTATTTAATGTAGGTAGAGCATACAGCTGATTGATGGAAACATGACTAATCAGAATTAATTTGCAAACTGTGGCATTTTTACAAAATACTTTTATGAACATAAATTCATCTTTTTATTTATAAGATTGTATTGTTTCATAGTGTCATTTATTTTACGTGTAACAATGATAAAATTGTAATTAAATAAATAAATAAAATACAAAAAGTGTGTGTGTGTGTGTGTGTGTGTGTGTGTGTGCAAGCATACCAGGCAGGCGGCCAACAAGCCAGTTGAGCTGTTTTTTAGAGATGTTGGTCCAAGAGAGATCGAGCGTGACCGGCTGTCTCTTTATGATGCCTGTTAGGGCCTGAGGAGTAACGGTGCGTTTGACGCTCAGGTCAATCCGGGACCAAAGCCGCTTGTCTAAACACCTACGAACAAGCACACACTGATGAAGAACACATCCATTCATAGTTATCCATTTGCAGAGTGACCTACTGACACTACACACTATTTTACACAAGTAAACGCAATCTCACTATTGAGTTTGGCCTCAATAGTGAGGCCAAACTAGACCTCGGGGAAGACCCAGGACTGGGTGGCGGGATTATATGCCCAACCTGGCCTGGGATCGGGATCCCCCAGTTGGAGCTGGTTAATGTGGCTCGGGAAAGGGAAGTTTGGTGTCCCCTGCTGGAGCTGCTGCCCCCGCAACCCAATACCGGATAAGCGGGCGGACGAAGATGGATGGACGGACGGACTATTGAGTTTGCAATAGTAAAGATTAAAAACAAGACCAAAACAACCAAATTGTTACAGGGATAGTCAGCGGTGGTGTCTTAAATGTGAATATTGATATGAAGTGTTCATCTGTAGTGGTACCAGTAATATTTGTTTGTTTTGTACTAGAATAGCAAATCAAATGACATGGTAAAGATATGTTGAGACAAATAATTGAGGACCGTTTTTAATGTGATGAATTCAACAATGTAATCATGCTAATTTCAAATATTTGTCCAATTTTTTTATTATTATTATTATTATTATTATTATTATTATTATTATTATTATTATTATATTTCTTGCCTCAAATGTTGGTCTTAAAGGACTGCAGCATTTATTCATGAACAAACTGAAACCTACACTATACATTTACTACAACCTGACAACTTTGTTTAATCTTCTCTGCTGTCTTCTGTGCATCGATGTCAATATCTCTGCCGGAGAATGAAAGGGAAACTTTGGCAGTGTTTCCTTTCACTTCTTTCAGAACATAACTTCATCACTCAGAGACTCAGTGATAGTTTTAAAAGTTATAACGCTGGGCCTCGACGTGCAGGTCAGGTCCAGCCAAAAATTAGGGATGGGTTTGATAGCATTTTATAAAATTTAAATCCACTTATCATGAATCCCTTTCACCTATCGACATCTGCAAAAATATAAAATAAAACAATGGCAAAACTAACTATGATGTCCAATCACTGTGACAGAAGAAAAACTACAGTTTTTAATGACAGCCTACTTAAAAGTTCACAACCCAAACCTACAACCTGAGAGTGAGTAAATAAAAGGTTTGATAAAAGACTTGTTAGCATCAAAACTTAAAGAATATATGGGTTTTTTTGCCAACCAGGAACCGGACACAAAAATGAAACCGGCTATTTAAACCCATCCTTAATAAAAACATATCCACTAAGAGGTCTTACCATTTGTACCAGTTCTTGCAGACGGCCATGCAGACGCAGAGATCTGCTCGACTTAAGTAACAGAAGACGGATACCCACACCTCCCTCTCACAGCCTGGCCCGCTCCCACTATTCTCCCTGTCTGCCTCGCTTCCTCCTTCCTGCAGGGCAGACAGAGGGATGCGAAGATGGGGAAGCTCTGAGGTTGAAGAAGAAGAAGAGGCGCCATTGCTCAGTTTAGCTGGCCTGCTAAACCTTGTTTTTTTAGAGTCCTCCAGCTTCTCTGGGTGGGAGGTGTGAGTGTGTCCACTACGAGTGTGTGGAAGAGTGTGTCTATTGAAGTGCTGATCAGGGGGGCTGCGATTTCTAATGGGGGGTCTGACGAGGGCTCTGGTCTGGTTGTGTATTGTGGAAGTGGCAGTTTGAGGGGTGATTGCTTCTAATTTGGGAACAATGGCTGATGGGTCCCGCTTGGCTCTGGTTGGCCTTTGGAGTGTCACTTTAAGATGTGAGCCATCTTTGCCCCCCGTTTCACTGTCCTGCTCAATCTCCTCCTCCTCAACCTCCTCCTCCGCACCATTTTGGTTGGCCACCTCGCACACTTTCTCTTCTCTCTCTTTGGCTGCCCGTCCTCCTCGCCTTGACTGTGGCTGGTTTTCTTTATCCAATCCTCTCCCACTGTTCTGCCCCATCTCCTCTTCCTGGTCATCGTCGTCGCTGCTGCTGCTGCTGCTGCTGCTGCTGCTGCTGCTGTTAGTGCTGCTACTATACTCACTCTCCCCCTCCAAATCTTCATGGCTTCTACCACCTCGGATTCCTCTTCCTGCTCCTCCTCCCCGCAGCCTCACCCCTCTCCCCCTCCCTCTGCGGGACTCTCCCTTGGGCTCAAGTACCAGACCGACGGAAGACTGCTGTTGCTGGAAAGACCCAGTCCCTCCTGAAGAAATGTGGTAAGAGGAGCCACTCGTCCAGGTGGAGCCCCGACCTCTGCCCTGAGATTGTCTGCTGGTAGCAGAGCGCAGGCGGGACATCACCCTGGAGCCCAACAGCCTGGGAGAACGCTCTACAGACTGTTTCTGTTGTGACATAAAGAACAAAAATGATGACGAGAGAATGAGAACAAGATACTACATGCTTCAAACACTAAATTCAGTGCTACATTATGTTCTGAGCAGTATTGTGTATTTTTACCAATGCTCTTAAACATAGCACCTGAAAAGGTTTTTTCAAAAGTCACGAAAATAGTTTTACATCTGCCTGCCACATCGTAGCTACAATGATGTTCAATTACACAGAGCTAACTGTAATTCATAAAAAAAACTCCTGGTAAAATACTACATATACTTGTAAGCATTACAGAAATAAATGCACTGCTTACCGTTAAGATTTTGCTGCGCTCTAGTTTTATCTGTCATAAACAAAACAGGTTAGGGAAAGAGATATATGTCAAACAGAAAGGACAAAAATGCAAATGTGGTCTGTATCTACAACTGTATTTTAAGTCTGAGGTCATCTGCAGCATCTGCCAAACCAGTTTTAGGATGACTTACTTTTTTTAAAAAGATCTTTTTAGATTTTATAGATTTCATTTATCTTCAGTTACTAAAACAGATCAAAAGGAATGTCATTCAGATAGGGTTCTCTGTATACATTTTCTAGTCTTGGGCTGCCTGAATGTTTTATGCATTTAAATCTTTAAAGCTTTTAAAACTTGATGCTTAATTTGCGTATTGCTAATTAAAGACCTCTAAATACCTTTAAAATCAACACATTTTCCCCATGGTGCAGGACAAATGTATTTTGTCATCTGATCAATACATTTGATCAATAAATATTAGAAAAAAACCTATAAATCCACGTTACCCTCTTCTTAAGTTTGAGCTCCAGTGCATTTGCTCTTTTGCGGTTTTGTTGATGCTGCAGTAGCAGTTTCTGAGAAGGTGGTGGTGCCGAGGGTCGTACTGAGGATCTGCTACGTCTCCCTTGTCTCATCCCGTCACCCACACCAATGCCTTCCCGGTAGGCAAGTTTGGACGGTGGCAAGGAGGTTGAGCCCTCCGACTCTTCACTTTCCTCATCGCTGGAAGACTGGTGTGGCAGGGATAAGAAGAGATGGTTGGTGGGGTTGAAGAAGAAAAGGTGTAATTTTGAAGTGTGAATATCAAACACATGGCAACTGGTGGAAATTATTGAAAAAGGAAACTTTGCTGAGAAAGGAAAAAGGGGTTGCATTGGTTGTATGAACTAAGAACACACACAGAGAGAGAGAGAGAGAGAGAGAGAGAGAGAGAGAGAGAGAGAGAGAGAGAGAGAGAGAGAGAGAGAGAGAGAGAGAGAGAGAGAGAGAGAGAGAGAGAGAGAGAGAGAGAGAATGTGTTTTGTAGTTTTGTACCTCTGATGCTGAGTCTTTGCCTCTGTAACATTTGGGACATTCCCAGCAGCTAGGCAAATCTTTATTGACCTTCCCCTCACCAGATTCCTGAAACAGCAAACAGTTAAAAGTTACTCCCACATCTGACCTAACCATGCAGCTTTGTCAGCAGCAAAACAAACATGCAATAAATGAGTAATGCATTCAGTTTATAGCCTTCACAGTCAGATTACCTTAATGCATTGACGATGGACAATCTGTGAGCACACAGAGCACTCCATGAGTGAGTGAGTGCTCGGATTTGATTCATCCGATTCCCCTTCTCCACATATAGCACATCGCGCTGTGTTCGGCAGGGCAGGCTAGAGAAAGAAATAAACGTAACACTTTTCATTTTTGTGACTGTGGGGTCCATTTTCGTACAGTGAACTCATTGTCATGTTCAAGAAACCTATTTAAAATGATTTGAGCTTTGTGACATGGTGCATCATCCTGCTGGAAGTAGTCATCAGAGGATGGGTACATGGTGGCCATTAAGGGATGGACATGGTCAGAAACAATGTAGGTAGGCCGTGGCATTTAAACGATGCCCAATTGGCACTAAGGGGCCTAAAGTGTGCCAGAAAACATCCCCCACACCATTACACCACCAGCCTGCAGTGGTAACAAGGCATGATGGATCCATGTTCTCATTCTGTTATGCCAAATTCTGACTCTACCATCTGAATGTCTCAACAGAATCGGACTCATCAGACCAGGCAACATTTTTCCAGTCTTAACTGTCCAATTTTGGTGAGCCTTGCAAAAGTAGCCTCTTTTTCCTATTTGTAGTGGAGATGAGTGGTACCCGGTGGGGTCTTCTGCTGTTGTAGCCCATCCACCTAAGGTTGTGCGTGTTGTGGCTTCACAAATGCTTTGCTGCATACCTCGTGTGTAACGAGTGGTTATTTCAGTCAAAGTTGCTCTTCTATCAGCTTGAATCACGGGCCTTTCTCCTCTGACCTCTAGCATCAACAAGGCATTTTCGCCCACAGACTGCCGCATACTGGATGTTTTTCCCTTTTCCCACCATTCTTGTAAACCTAGAAATGGTTGTGCGTGAAAATCCCAGTAACTGAGCAGATTGTGAAATATTCAGCCCGGCCCGTCTGGCACCAACAACCATGTCACACTCAAAATTGCTTAAATCACCTTTCTTTCCCATTCTGACATTCAGTTTGGAGTTCAGGAGATTGTTTTGACCAGGACCACACCCCTAAATGCATTGAAGCAACTGTCATGTGATTGGTTGATTAGATAATTGCATTAATGAGAAATTGAACAGGTGTTCCTAATAATCCTTTAGTTGAGTGTACATCTACAAGCCAATGGTAGATTTTGCAGATTTATATGCCATTGTTTTGTCCATGCAGAGGGCGAAGCAAAACAAGACATTTGCTTCACTGGTTATCTTGATTATTCTCTGACAATCTCCATTCTAGAATAAAGAGTTCTAGAGTCATAAAAGAACATAACATTACATTTATCATTAGTAATTTAACCCAAATTTGAGTTATCGGCCAACTTACCGTTAGACACTGTCTCATGATACAGCCCTTTTTCATGCGTCCAGGCCCACCAAACTTCCTCATGTCGTGGCAGTACTGGCAGGTGCCGCACTCCTTCCTGCAGCAGCCAGCACAACGCTTGCACCTCACCCGTCTGCGCCTCAGAGCAGAGATGGAGGACCGTTTGGTGGACCTCTGACCCAGAGGCTTGTGTAGGGTAGGGCCCAAGCGGGGACGGGTAAAGACGGCTAGAGGAAGGGGAGTGGGGGGCTGGTACCATGACGGCTGTTTAAGGGACATTAGCAGGACGGCAAAGAAAAGGTTTAAGTGTAAAAGGTTAGAATTGTATAGTTGTTTGATGAGCCTGAATGAAGGGCTTAATAATTTATAACAATTTATATTATTAATAGAAAAATAAGAAATATTTTTTAAAGTGTTCCAATGGCAGCTAAGTGCAGAACAACATTTCACCTTACTTACAGTTAAGGCGTATTTTAATATCAATTATACAGAAAGTAAATAAATCTCTACTCACTCTTTTAGGCCACTTGACAATGGGCTCTCCAGTGTAGGACAGCTTAGGGTTATCATTGGCATGCTGTTTCAGAAGAGTCTGGACAAGTGGCGAAGAGAAAAGGAGTAGTAAGACAGAAAAATTATATCTGTACTTCTACCAAGGCACATCCACAGGAGCATTCAGTGTTTAGTATATTATAAGATCAAATGCAAAAAGAACTTAGGCGACACCAACCCTCATGTCTTCGAGCAGGGCTGTAGGGTTCATGATGCCTGTAGGGACACACTTCTTCTGCTCCGGCAGCTCCTCGAGCTTCCCTAACAGGTTCCACAGTCCTTCCAGCTCAAAGGGAGTCAGCATGTGCTGAGGTGTGCTAACTTGAGCTGCCTCTTCTTCTTTGATTTCTTCTTCTTCCTTGACAATGACCTCCTTGATTTCTGTGTCACTGTTAACTCCATTGGAGGTGCCATTCTTGGTGTGGTCACTGGCTTCAAGGTCAGCCTGGGTCAGTCCTGGAACGAGAGCAGACATGATGGCTTAAATTCATGTCAGTGATGGATTCATTTATATGTCTATGTGAAAAAGAGAAAACAATGGGGACCGCAATGTTTCTTGTGTCCTCACCTATGCCTAGGGAGTATTTCTGGAACTCTGGAGTGAGGTGGGAGATGTTGGTCTGACAGTAGAGGTATCGCTCCAGGACATACCAGCACATCTCATAGTAGAACGGATAGCGGAACTTTGCTGGCACCTAGAGGAGGACAGAAACAGATTAGGAAAAATAGTGCTTAATTATTTTTTGCATCTTCAAGTTTCTTCAAATACCACTGAGAGAAAATAAAATGTATACTATGTTGCTTTACGTTAAGTTGTTTATATATAAACATATATTTCTCGCTGCTTCAAAGTGCTCTTAAGCAGCTCTGAAGCATTTGTCACAAATTTGTTGTAGTCAGCACTTCTGCTTTGTAGAAGTTGGAGGAGAAATGATGTGGCTGCAGTAGCTAGAGTCCAGATACAGCCGCCTGCATCCCCTAGCCCTGCAGATCATCTATAGCTGCACAGTGATAGTGTCTGAACAGTAAATAAATAATATATTTTTTAAATCTGTGCATTTCTAGCTTTATGTGTTAACATTTCTTAAAATTGAAGTTGTGTTGTTGAGAAATTATTCTGTCATCAGTGTTTTTCCATTATGAGGAATTCCATAGGATAAGATCATGCCTTACATAATCCCGAAATATGAAGCAATAATCAATGTGCAGGAATGCAAACTCACCATGGGTGAAAAGGTTGACCAAGATTGGGGCTGTACAATTAATCAAATTTAATCACGATCACGATTTTGACTTCCCACGATCAAATTTGCGTAATCGAGCGTTTTTTTTTTTTAAATGCCTCATTTCATAAAACGCTTCAACATTTTTGGCATAGAACATCTACCACTCCGTAAACCCCTGTCTGCTCATGTGCCAGTCAGAGTTGTTTCCTGCATCGTGCAGCTTAGTTTCTAGATGTAGACAGTCACAGAGGACAGAGTAACGGGAGGAAAATTCAACAGATAGCAGTCGTTTATACGTCGGTCTCAAGGTTTACCAGTTTAGCAGTAAACGCAACATTTTGTCCCTTCTGTCTTGTTATTCAGACAACAGCAGTGAGCAGTGCTAGTCGGTGGCGGTTAGCTTCTGTTAGCTCACAGGGCTCTAGGGCACAAATAGTATTTTTCCTCTAGAACGCACCGGTGCACATAATGTCCTCGCATCCGCTGCAATGCTGTTTATATGGATATGGTTTAATTTTGCGTTACATGACCCATTTCTTCTGTAAAGCCGTACCTGTGTGGGATCTCTCCTCTACTCTCTCTCCTCTAACTCTCCGCACAGCCCGGCCACACAGCGACACCGGTCCACACATCTGACATTTGTCTACAGTTTTAATTGTTATTAACACAGCTGTATATTGTTAAATATGAGGGGAAAACCTGTATTTGTACCAGTGTTTCCGCTGGTAACCCTGCTATCGAGGCCGCCACGGCGAAGAACACAGAAGAAGTTTTCGAATGCAACTAACTTCAGTTGGTAGAGTAACAACGTGTGAGTAGGAGCCTGCTGGACCTGGGCCAGAGATGTGACCCATGGCCAGAATATCATATTTCATAAAAATGCAGCGCAGTGACGATACAGACATTTCATACACACGACGCGTGTATCCGCCGTTCGACCCGTGCTGGACCCGTTCATAATGAGCCAGCCGTCTCTCTGAGCCTATGTGACAATAAAATTTGTTTTGGTTAAAAATCAACAAATAATCGTGAGAATAATCGTGATCACAATATTGATCGAAATAATCGTGATTATCATTTTGGCCATAATCGTGCGGCCCTAACCAAGATCCACAAGGAAAGTTTTTTTTCTTCTACATATCGTCTTTAAAATGCGGATATACAGAGGATATAAGGAAAATCTAACCCTAATTAATGTAATCTTACTGTATACAAAAGTATTGTGAGGACATCAGATCAAGGACCTTAAAAAAACAATGAGCCCTGATTACTGCAGATGATAGCTTTACCACAAGGAATGCATTAAGCATGTCCCAGTGAGTCAACCTTCTTAAAGATATCGGACAATAGAAATGTCAGATATGGAAACAAGTCAAATAATTAAGCTACCGTAACAAGCGTTCTGTTTAACTACATCATAAGTAACGTAAGTCTATTTCAGCTAAATCTCTATACCGTTGTCTCATGAACTAGTCTCATATTCCAAAACAAATCCAAAGGAAGAATTGTTTAATTACGTCATGGTTATGACAGGATTAGTCTCTCTGTTATTTTCTCTGTGATTCACAACGGCGATTTTCGCCAAAAGGTGAATAGTGTACGTTCCTGTAATCATCGATGTGTGTCAAGAACACAGCTGTAGTGAATGTGAGGTTTGGCTCACCCGTGTGCGATCCTCAATGCTGTAGATGTTGAGCTGCATAGGGATGTTAAAGCTGTGGAGGAAATTCCCCCCAAACACCAACGTGTCTTCTGGGGTGTACACAGCATGGATCCACCCTACAACATACAAGACACAGGATGCTGAAGGTATGTAGTGGTGAAGTGTGTGTTTTTTTTTTTTTTATAGGTCTGTATGTGTTGCTGCCATAATCCTTTAACATACCTGATGGGATTATGAAGGTGTTGCCTTGTTTGAGCTCTATCCTCTGACAGTCGTGACACTTATCCCCTAAGAAGATGTCACCCTGTTTTCCTGATAAAACCCAGTTCTCATACATCTCCAGGTTCTGTGGTGAGGGTGGAATTAGCCAGAACACCTGCAGGTGTCATGGGTTAATGGTCATGTTGATTGTCTGAGGTCAACAAACACATATAGACATGTGCATGGCACTAATGTGCATTTATTGGATTTTAACTAACAGTTAAAAAGCAAAATGGCGTGTTAGTCCACAATTTCATTTATTGCTCTGACAGCATGAGAGAAAAAAATTCTGTCTCTCATTACAAAACGTTTCCACTGGCTCACTATAGGCAGCTAAACCTCAAAATCTATGATACTTGTTTGCCACTGACCTTTCCTCCTCGCAGGATGTGGTACCAGACGGAAGTGCCTCCAAAGTCAATGTGGAAATCTGTGAAGCAGCCCTGCACACTCATGAGACAGTACCTGAGAGATGTGGAGGAAGGACAGAAAACACAATGAGAATTTTAGGTTAAAATTTGAGTTAAAGTATTACTGATGCAGGAGATGTGATCAGTATTGTTTCTTAACTATATAACAGCAAATGTTAAACATGTTTGAGGTATCTGGTTCACTCACTTCTGTACTTTGGGATAATGCATGTCTATAATAGCATTGGTAGAGTCTCTCTGTCTCTCCTTGAGATGGCGGGGCCACATGTTGTCCACCCAGTCAATGAGGTCCACCTGGATAATTAAAAGAATAAAATGGTGTAAAATAGGGCTGGGCGATATAGAGAAAATCAAATATCACAATAATTTGGACCAAATACCTCAATATCAATACCGCAACAATGTTGTAGAGTTGACTATTGGTGCTTTCACAAAATATTTACACAATGAGATTTTTGATAAATAATCATCAGTAATGTGGATATAATGACTAAGTGGGTAAAGGCAAACAATAGAACAGCTACAACAGCCTGGTAAGATCAGAAAATTACCTCACTTTACTATAATGAAGCCTTTAAAACCAGGAAAAGACAACACTGCCATATCACAATATTACAATATCCAAAATCTAAGACGAAATCTAGTCTCATATCACCATGTTGATATATATTGCCCAACTCTAGTATAAAACACATATTCAAATTGTCTGCACCAAACCCAAGACTCTTTCTAATAACTGAAAGTCTGACACCTCTGTATTACACAGACAAAATGCCTACCAATACCACCCTGGACCAAGCCAAAGCTTCATAGCCTTTAAAGCACCAGACTAATTATGAGATCAACTACTACACAGTGTCATCTACAGTATCTTTCCAAATTCATTGTCTATGAAGCAGTTGCACATTTTACTCTTAGTGAAATCACAGGAAATTTAGGAGAGTGTTCATGTTTGCTCATTTTTTTTGGACTGTCTTAAGCCACCTACACATGATCAGAAGTAAAAGCTAGGGCGCAAAGCATAGTGCAGGCATTTCAAGGGAAAAGAGCAGCACAGAAATGTCATTATTGCTATTGCTGCATATTGAATTTGAAATTGGAGCACAGTAGTCGCCAAATAGGAACTACCTAAAGTGGGGTTTTCTGGTAATTAACCTTTATTGTGGCTTACAATACATCAGTAAGAGTTCTGAAATTAGTTTATGAATGTTCACATCTGGGTTGTTGTAAAAACCTGAGGTGTAAAATTGTGTGCATTCTCACCGAAGCCGGTCGTTTCACCAGATTTTCTAGCCTGGTGTGGCTGAACTCCAAGCTGATGACGTTGTAAAGTTTTTCTCTTTCAGACGGCGGCGTCTCATAGTAGCGTCGCCACTGAGCCATTGACATCTCAATACCCTTCTGGGTGTTGACATCCATCACGTCTACAATGCGTCGACTACCTGTAAAATAATTGAAATGGGTTCAACAACTGGGACCACGGTAATTAAATCCAAACTGTTCTAAAACATATTTAATACTCATAGGCATTGTGTGTAACACATAATATTTTTGATTAAAATGCCCAGCAACTATAGCCTGACCGATACTGGATTTTGGAGGCTGATATTGATATTAGGGGGGTTTATGTTTTTAACTTGAACAAACAATCAACGTTGATAAAGATCCAATCTTTATTATTTGTGATAGATACAAATGCTAACATACAGACTGAGCGGGACATTTTACAGTTGAAACACAGTTTAACATTTCCCTTCAGCAGTTTGTTACTTATTGGCAGGCATTTCCACAGATACCGATACTATCTGGGACAAGAAAATATCGTCCTATAAGTCCAGCATTTTGTGTACAAAATGTAAAGCCATTTACTCTGAAAAGGCATAAAACAGGAACTTACCAACAAAAAACTTGACATCACTCACACTGAAATCTGAGTCTGGCATTCTGAAAGAGAGACAATTCCTTGATGTTGTTTTTTTATTTATTTTTATCGCCAGGCAGAAACAGGTCAAACAGGTTTATTGGCATTTGCTTTGAATTGACTTGAAAATAAGCTAGAATATGTCTCCATAGAATAACCTAAAGATTAGGGTTAAAAAAACAGTAAAAGAATGCAACTGACTGTATTCCAAGGCCATCAGCTGTATCAAATACAATGGGGTCCCTGAGCCCTTCCCTCTGGATGTACTCAAATGTGAAATCTAGAAAGGAGGCACACACAGTGACATAGTCAAGCAGTTATCAAAGTAAACACTTGCATTGGTTAGATTACCCAAAAGCCACAGCAAAAAACTTATTTAACCAATATGAACTGGCAGAGACACTTTAATCCAATTAACAGTGTTAAAAAGTTGCAGTATTAAGCAACACAGCATGTAAAACAAACAATTACCCTTAATTACCTTTACATGGCATAAATATTTTCATTGGAATTACTGTATGTTCCAAAAATCTCGTGGGTTAGTTGAAACCTCTCACCTTTACCCTCCATGTGTTTGATCAAGTCGGAGTTAAACCTGACGCACTGCAACTTCATGTCCAGGTCGAACATCCGTTTCCCTTCGATTTCATCATCTGAAATTCCATCATCCTGGTAGCGGCGCCGCGTCCCTGTACGCTGAGGACAAAACGAGGCTTTTGTTCATTTCTACGTCGGACATGAAAAATATGATTTGTAGTTGGCAACAGAAAGAAGACTGGCATTGAGAAATGTGGGATGTCTTACTACACTAAAGATATTTCAGTGCCATGACAAAGCTGGGTCATAGTAGCTTAACAGACATCACCACAAAATAATACATAATAAAAACATACTTAAGCCATAAAAGCAAAAACTAGTTTCACATCATTTTCTTATGAAGCGTATAAACTAACAAAGATGCAAAACTCCAAGAACTCTGCAACGTTGCATAATGTATTTATGTAAAAGATATGTGGTGACACCCAACGGAGCTTGCCCTAATATCTCAGTGGCTAAAAGGAACTTAAATTAGCGATAAAACTAGTGCTTTCACCAATCACAATGCATCAATCCAAGCGGATTATTCAGCCAGATATCAAATCAGTTCATGTAAAAAAAAAAATAAAAAAAAAATACAACATTACAATAGCAGGGGTTAATCTACCACGCACTGCCCCCCCCCCTTCCCTTCTCCCTTCTGCCATTCACCCGATGCAGCACTTCTATGCTAGACAGATGGATAAAGCACAACACCCCCGCTCTCACAATTCCCCACCCCCATACCACAAATGTGGTAATAGCTAAACTCTGCTACTCTTCACTCTCATAACTTTGCACTGCACAGTAGCTATTAATATAAACTAAAAACAATTTGATATACTGAAAGCAACCCATGCTGTTGTTTTTATGTGAAGTAATAACAATGACGAAAGGAATCAATGAATTACAATTAAGAAACAATTCATGGGGTGATTTTATTAAGCTGGTGTTCAACCAATTGGTTAGATATGCTTTCCAAAACTAAACGCAATGACCTTATTGCGTACATATTTAGAAATAGTATATTTTGGTCTCCCCTACCACTGGTAAATAAAACGTATCTGAGTAGACATTGGGAAGTTGAAACCACTTTAAAACCAGGGGATCCGATCGTAAGGAGGTGGAGCGAAGTCACTGCATGTTCTAGGCATCTGCGATTCCAACGATCTGCTCATTGTCAAGCAGCTGAATTAGAATCAGGTGTGTTGATTATGGGATATGCCTAAACATGCAGGCATGCAGTAGCTCTCCAGGAACATGGTTGGACACTAGACAGTGGACTTGACCTTCTTTTGAACCCACAGTCGCTAGACAGGTTCATTACCGTTATTAAGGACCATGACACAATGGGCCAAAAGAAATTGGGGCATTCCAATCAAATACAACGATTTGCAGTTACTAGACGGCTCCGTGTATTATAAACATCAAACACACACACACAACTCTAATAAAAAAACACAAAACGTTGTAAACATTAAAACAAGTTTATCGGGAAGCCAACAATTACTCACCAGGCGTTTGCTGTATCGTGTATGAGGGTCCTCCATAATCCCTAGAAGTAACAAAGTATCCGTAGTAGCATTAGTGTTTCATTGTTGTTTTACACTCTGACAGGAACATACACACCTGTCTCTGAGCAGAGCCTAGCTAGATATCCCTGCTAAGTTTAGCCAGTGAGCTAACGTTAAGGTTAGCAACACAAAACATTTACGTTGAACTTCCATCACTGTATGAGTGCTGACATGAGAAAGTACCTTTCATCAGTAATACCCTGAACCAATGTGTCAATTTACTGACGCTATTTTACTGGTGTTATCGGCTAACGTAAACTAATTCAGTAGACAATCCCTTTCTTAACAGTCGTCGGCTAACATTGACGCTAGCTAGCTAGCTGAGCTTCTTTATCATTACCTCTGCGTTTTAACTCCTTTTAGACGAAGTGGTGAAAGTAATGTTTCCCAGTTAGCGCGTCTGATGTCTCTCAGTAAAGTTTATCCCCATGTTATGTTATAACAGCAGTGTATATGGTTATGTTTATTATTGTGCGATAAAGTTATAACGATTCGACGCTTCGAGCCGCCATTTTCAGCTGGTCAGAATACACACACACACATACATACATACACAACCCCCCTCCCCCCGCCCCCCTTAAAAAAAAAGCTCATGACCCACCCCCTTATTTACATCACAGCTCCAATATATTAGCATAGACACAATCTCATTGGACACAACATGTGTTATTTATATGCTACATTCATGTAATATCAAAATAATTGGCAAAGTGTGTTTCCGACTGGAAAATGTCACATGAGTTACGTGAAGTCGGAACAACATGGAAAGTCAACATTTTTGCTACACGTCTTGCCCATACTGGAAACAACTATTGGCGTGTTGTTCAAACACTATGAGAACTTAAATACAACACATCTTCTTTTTAGCGTCCATGTTTTTTACACATTACGACTTAAACTCATGAACATACCAAAGTCGGAAGAACGACTTCTAAACCCGGAAAGGAGACCATCCGAGGAGCACATGAATGTAGCATTGTTATACAAGTGCACTTGGTTTGGCTTCCTAGGTTTGACGGTTGTGGGTGGGTTTCTTCAGCATCAATTCTAACTCCAGTTATGGAAGAAATATTCCCATATTCACTTGACACCACTACAAGGTCTTGCGTTCTGTACAGAAGTATTTGCAACAACATGTACTGACGTATCAAAATTAATCATTATGCGTGTGTTATTGGATACTTATTAATGATCCATTCTCATTTAAACAGCATTCAAATGTTGACATAAAGTAGCATGAAATGGAATCACTTAAGTAAGGTACAAGTACCTTAAAAGTGTACAGTACTTAAATGAATTACTATCCACCACTAACTAATTCTCTTGGATTGTAGGCCCACTATTGACTAACTATTGTTATTATAGCATACAATGAACTTGATTTTCTTTTGCATAAATGCAAACATGTGTATTATAGCTTTTATAACATAATGTAATATTATTTTTATATTTTATTACACTTTACCTGTAGCCTATCTTGAGTGCTCTTGTGCTGATGTTATGCTACATTTCCCTCCAACAGATCAATATACGAAATGTAATCTCTCACTACTTCCCAAACCTGACTATCCTCCAAACACGAAGCAGTAAAACGAGCGCACCATTGTGTAGACCCCGCCCCCACTGGGTGCTGATGGGCTGAGCCTGTCTCTGGTTAGAAAGAACAGGGAGATGGGGGGGATGAAATGAGGTCAGGGAAGCCTTCCATACACGGATGTTATGTCGTGCATTACCATACATTTTCTGTAGGATATCACGCACAAAGTAAAATATGCTCTGAATGTCAAGTGTTGGGTTGTAGGAAGTCATGCATGCAGGCCGAGTTATGTTCAAACCTCTAACACAAGAAGCCAAGCACACACCAGCACTTGGTACAACGCACAAAAATCTTTTATTACATAACAGGCATTACTGGGTTGACACAGCCAGTGAGCGAGTGGCAGAAACGACCATCGAGCATTTCATCAGCACATATGCATACAGACAGATCACGCACAACAAAATCACACACAATTTAATCAAATTATGACAACAAATATGTCAGAAAATGCTACTTAATTGGATATTTTTTTTAACAGAGCACAATTATGTTTTTGATCGTGAAAGGTATTTTAGAGCCAAAGACAGCAAACAAAAACAAGATTAATCAAAGTTTAAGGATCCTTTGAAATAATTTCCTGTTAATAAATAAAAACGACTCCCTCTATGCACCACCAGGGGGCGTTATACTACAGTCAACCAGAGTGGTCCAAAATGATTATATGTCACAGGTTGAACCATCTGGTTATGAACAGGCAGACTGAGTAAAATCTACACATTTATTACACATTTTAAAACACTGTATACAGCGAGAAAATCATTTAAATGCAAATGATTAATAAAAGGTCAAGTGCACAGGGACATTATGGTTTCATTTCTCTTTTTTCTTTTTTTTTTTTGAATATTATTACATTTGAAATCATTCAAATATTGGTCAGGGTAAAACTGGGGAGCACCTCAGGAAACTTGGTTTATCTTTTCCCTTTAAACAACACAAAGACAAAAAAATATGACATTATTTCAACACAATGTGAAAGAATTGAATACATAGTGTTAAAGGCTGATGCGGGTGTTTTACCTGTGTAAAACCTTTCATGAGAAGAAGCTGTAGATATAGGAGAACACGACGATTCCAATTATGGAACAACACAATGTAATCATCATCTTTTTCTGTAGATTTAATAAAAGAAAATAGACAGGAGTCAGAGGGCAGCAATCACTGGAATTAGGCTTTACAATTATTCACATTAATGGCCACTGGTGTGAGGAAATGATTCAGGAGAACAAAGGGTCACAGGTGATTAGGGTGTGTGAGAGTGTGTGTGTATAAAGAGAGAAAAAAGGTTAAAAACTTACCTCCTTTGGACACTTGTCTTAAAAACTGTACTTTGCAACACATGCTGCATTAACAATCTGCTGACAACAGCTACTACCATCCCATAAAAACATTCACACTGCTCCTCCATAACATGCAGTCATCAAAAAGTTTAAAAATTCAGTTACATATTTACCTTCTGTCACTCACAAAGGGACAGGCATAAGATTGCAAGGAAACACGAGTGAACCAAGTTGTTAGAAAACATAAAATCTTTAATTTTTAATAAAAACTATATTCATCTTAATTTAAAACGGTGTACAACAGCTTCAGTGTTCTCCTCCTTCTCTTATTGCAGTCCATACTCATGGCTAAAGTGGTGTGAAGAACAAGGCTTGAATAGAAGCATTAAACAGGCAAGGGCAGAAGCCAAAAGAGCAGACGGTGTGTTCAAAAGACCACGCTGGGGAGGGCACTCACTGCACAACCAGAATCAAAAGGAACCATTCAGGCTCTGGTCTAACAGAAACAAAGACTTCGCTCAGTGATGGTGGTCATCATAATGCACTGGAAATTTTTACAAATTACATCTTTGCACTACAAAACCCCAACATGTGTTCATTACTGGTCTCTTTAATAAGTGGAAATAGTGTCTCTAATACAGTCATTGCATGCACAATTGAATTCACCTGCTTGAATTGCCTGATTAAAGCCTCTGGGTGACATGTGCATTGTGGTTCAATAAACTGTGAGACACATTCCTTCTTACCAGAAAAAAAAACGACCTACTGAAATGATGCCGACCAACCAGTAAAACCCAATTTATTAGTCACACCTAGCTACATGTAAAACTAATGCAGTCTAATAGAAAAGCCCTGCAATAAGTAATTTCTGCATTTGTTTTGGTTAGTTGACATTTTCAAAGATTTATGTAAAATAACATTTGATTTTGTCAGGGCTAGATAAAGTTGATAAAGTATGTACTGATTTTTCATCATTTCGTGATCATTTACAGTTCAGGTTGAAACCGCTTTAGATATGTGCTTTATGGTTTCTTTGTAGGTTGAACTTAGTGCTGCTGTTCCTAAATGTTTACACAAAGAAGTTTGCACCTGCAAACCTCTGTTAATTAAGTTTAACCAAAATAGCTCTAAAGCTCTTTAAACTAAAATATTACATTGTAACCTTCATGACAACAGGATTTATTGCAGGCCGGTGTATTAGAATGCATTAGTTTCATATAGTTGTGCCTTATAAACTGGCAAATGATGCGTAAGTTGACAAAATATAGTGACTTGTATTTAAATATGCCAGGAAATGCATGTAACACCAGTAAGGAGCCACCAGTCAGGGAGGCCTTACTGTACGCTAGATCCTCATATGCAACTTAATTAGGAATATCATCACAACGTATAATAAATGTAATACTTTAACTTACTTCTTAGACTGTTCTGGCACTGAAATTGAAATAGTGTTACTACCAAACTCTCTTTGGTACTAAAACATCATTTTAAAAGGGAAGGCAATCTTGTCTATATATAGTATGTTGAAGGTCAAGATGGCTAACATTGTTACAAACTTAGCAGAAATACAAAACAAATATGAGGCATTTCTCAAAGTGTTAGGATAATTTTAAAGCAATGAATGCATGTTTTTTTGCATAGCTTAGCTTCACCTGTCCATGAAATGTGTTTCTGTGAGCACCGTCATATTTAAAATTAGAACCACTGGGCTCTACAAACTAAAGAGTCATAAGCGTGCACACCTATCCTCCAAGATAAAGAACCGAGTCATATTCAGGGCTGGATAAATCGACGACACACAAAATAATAATTATATTATTCACATGATCATCTGACCTTAATTACAGATATAGACATATTTTGAAATGTGAAAGTGCTGGAACACCTCCTAAAACCAACAAAATCCCAATACAGTGAACACACAGTAGCTAGCTTTTCAATCAGAAAATGTTTTAAGGCTCATAAAGGCAAGAATTAATGATAAGGGAGATGATGTGCTTCTACAAGGTTCCCACATACTGGACATTAAAATCAGTTTCAGATGACAAACAATTCCAGGCTGATTCTTTGAAAGTGTATGTTGGGCAGTGAAAGGTTTAGTGACATTATGATTGGTTATTTTTCAATTCTCTTTTCACCTCCGCAGAGCTACAACAGGTAATGCACCTCATGTCAGCTTCAGTTTTATTTCCTCATTTGCAGCAGAACATCCTCAACTGTCCAAGCCACTGAGGGAGTCAAACAGATCCTTACAGACCGGGAAGGGCAGTTCTGATTGGACAACGGTTTTCTTGTTGTACATCTGCAGGTTAAATATGATCATATCCAAATGGAGTGATCCCAATCCATGTTTTGCTGTAGGAGGATATGGTGGAGTGGATGATGAATAAACTGATAATGCCAGCAGTCTTGTTATAGTGTCTGGGTGAGGATGATGATGAGGAGGATGAGAACAACTACAGCACAGACTACACCAATTATGATCATCTTCTACAGAGAGGGAGACACAGAGAGAGAATAGTGTTAATGATGAGGAACAAAAACATTGAAAGGAGCCCACAGACCAAACACCAGCTGACACTTCTAGCACTGCTTTGTTTGTTCAGCATTAACCAGAAGCAAGTGCTGCAGAATAGGAGAAAAACACACACCCAAAAACGTCAGATATACACAAACACCTCAAGTAAGCCCTGTGGATAGAAACACACGCACGCACAAAAACAAGCGAGCAAACCCTTCTGCAAAGCATGCTTCATAACCACCCATTGTAGCACTACAAAGCTTATTTGCTTTAAGTTACTCACCCTTAGCTCTCCTCTTATTCAAATAGCTCATCAGCTTCTCTTCAATCCCACTGACAACCCGATTATGAGAGCTAAAATGGCCAGCAAAACCAGCACAACCACCACTATTATCACCATTTTCTGTTGGGAACAACCAAGTACATACAGCCCCATCAGGACCATTCTCAGTGGGAAACAACAATAAGTACAGCATATCCTTCATTTGTGCAACAACTATGGAATCTACTGGAAGTCAGAGTTTGTGTACTAGTTTTGAATCAGGGAATATGTACAGTATGTGGCAACAATGGCTGCATCAAATTTCATAAATTCACCTTGCAGCTTGGTAACCACATAAACTCAGTGTACCAATCTTGGCAAATTCTAAACCAGTTAAACCAGTTTTGTCTTGGTGCAACAGTGTTGATTTGATGTTAACCTATGTTTTCACACACATGCTTTAACAGCTTAAATCTAATGAGCAATATTTTCAAACAGGCAAAACCAAAAAATAATGCAGTAACAATGAACCAACTGTAAACAAAAATAAAAATAAGGTTAAAGGTGAAGAGAAAGACAAGAGAGAGATGAGTGTGCAAGCTGTTGGTGATGTGTGTGTGTGTGTGTGTGTGTGTG
>NC_045742.1:16067126-16068407 GCF_008692095.1 Etheostoma spectabile
TGTGTGTGTGTGTGTGTGTGTGTGTTCTTGGTTTTCAAAGCACAGGGGTCCGCATGCCACAGGGTGGTTGAGGTTTAGGAACAGAGCAAGTAGGAGGGTTATGGGCCATCACAGGTCAGGATTAAGGTGAAGATCAGGGTCTTGATGGCGGGGATGGTCTACATGTTGTCAGGCAAGTTTCCCAAAAGCATCTCCGTAATAAAGAGAAATTCCAGTTCTTTCCATATTTCATCACATAACTGAATTTTAAGACAGTGGGTGTTAGGTACCGGTGTCATTATTAAAAAAGCGGTCCAGGCAGCACAGTTGAGTAACAGATTCTTGAGTTTGAAGGGTTATCATATGATAAAATACTGCACAGCGGAACAATAATAACAATAATCATTTCTTTTGTTGTTGCAATTATTGCAAGGTAAACCTTATAAATACGGCATTATTATTGCAAAGTAATGCAGCAGGAACATGTGCTTGCTTGTATTGGATTGGCCGACACTGTGCCTAACAAATTAACGTTTCATTGCATTGCTGCAAAAGTTGAGCTAGGCCAATGCTGCGATTTTGCTTAGCTGTGCAAAGATCATTGAGGGTGGCTGTCATTTTTAATTCTGTGTTGTTTGTTCTATGTCAGAACCATTGTTGACATGTGTATGATCTAATATAGTGCAGTCTCATGGGTAGTTGCAGCCTGAGCAATAACCATTAACCAATGCTCAACCCTGTCAGGAAGCATCTTCGACATCCCTGGTGCATGTTCCAATTGGCTCAAATTGATCAAAATAACATGGATTAAATCACCTGATCATATTCTAACACGAGGCCAGGATTTGAACTCTAACTACATCTTTGTGCTGTGGCACCAAATTTACTTTATTTAATTTTTCTTAATTTTCTTTTCTTTCTTATTTCTCTCTTATTTGTACTGCTTGTAAAGAAAAAAAACAACAACCTTGTATTTGATTTTGAATAGCATTGATCTCAGGGTCATCACTGTTCTATTGTAAACAATAAAATAAAACTATTTCCGTTGCTTTTGGGAAACCTGACTGCTCCTTCTCAGACTGTGGTCACTCACACGACGAGCTTCTTGCTGAAACTTTGCAGCTTTTTTAGTATCTGCTACGGCCCGCTCCACAAAGCCCACTGACTGGTCCATGTTGCTCTCGATCCTGTCAATCATTCCACCCTAACATGGGGCCACGGCGTCAGAGGTGACGAAAAGCAACAAAAGAAGTTAAATAAAAGAATATATGAGAGAGAGAGAGAGAGAGAGAGAGAGAGAGA
>NC_045742.1:16068417-16071502 GCF_008692095.1 Etheostoma spectabile
GAGAGAGAGAGAGAGAGAGAGAGAGAGAGAAATAAAAAAGACAACAAAGTGAAGCACAGAATGCAAGAGTTGTTTGTGATTGGCGATGTGTCTGCAGGGCGAGGGAGTACAATCTGTATGCACACGGTGTGGTTTAAATGTGTCAAAGTGTGTCCAGCAAACAGGCAGAAAGAGGAAGTTGTGCAGCAGTTGACTGAATTACATTACCTTGCGTGCTTTGGTCTGATGCCTTACAGCTTTTTTGGTCTGCTCCTTAGCTACTGTTATGTGGTCCACTGACTTTGATACATTCTGCTCAATGTTGTCAACTATGTCACCCTGAAAAACACACAACAATCAATAAGATACAGAGCAACACTTTATGAGCAGAAAAAAACTGTTACTACAATAATGACTCCATGAGATTTTTTTTTTTATGTCAGGGAGAAGCATTCATATTTATGTTAATGCTGAAATTTATTTTGGAACAACAAACTTCTTCAAACTAAAAGCTGGAAATAAAAAAGCTTCAGAAAACAAAGAGTTTTGGGGGGGGGGAAATAAATAAACCACACAATACAAACAGCAGAAGTGTGGCCCTTACCTCAAACAAGCCTTTCCCTCAGAAAGCATGGTTTAAGCAGTAAGAAATATGTGGTTAGACTTATGTACGCATTTACACACAATGACTGACTAATCAGCAATATGTGTTTGTTTACATTATAGTGTGAAGTCTGCTCTCATTTCTACAATGATGCTTTATTTGTGCATCTTACAATTGGGTGATGGGATGGAGGTGGCAGTGGCAGAAGAGTGTACAGAGAGGAGTAAGAAAGGCATGGAGCTGGAAAAGAGGAAACAGATGCAGATTGATAGTAAGACCACAGCGATGACGGGAAGATAAACAAGAGAAAAAGTCTGGATTGAACATAAAGCCATGGGAAAAGGTTCAGAATGAGTGAACAAATGAATGAAATAGATGAGAAGTTCCTAAAGTAATTAACGGGTGCACACAATGATGGGGACGTGGAGTGTACCTGGCTCTCCACCAGCATTGCAATGTCTACAAACATATCGTGCAGCTCCTTGATGCTACTTTCCAGACGGACAATGTCTTTGTGTCTTGCTTCAATCTCACTCAGGGCTTGTTTAGAGACCCCAGCGTCCACAATCTGTAGCGAGGAGAGGTTTATTGTTACTACTAGAGACCAGTTCAGACAACATGCACAAACCAAAAAGTCTTGATGAAGATACAGTATGTCCCTGAGTCACATTTAAATTTTTGTCCTTTATTTCCTTTGCATGTGGCTGATAGAGATTGGCTATAATCTGGTTAAGTCTGCATCTCAAACAGAAGTGAGTGAAAATGAGTGCATCTCACAATGATGCAGAGAAATATAACAAAAAAAAAGTCTCAAAGAAAAGTGCTACTTTAAAAAAGTTTAGATATATTGGGGGTGGCTGTGGCTCAATAGGTCGACTCCAATAATTGCATTGTCAGTGGTTCAATTCCCGGCTCCTCTTGTCCACATGTCAAAGTATCCTTAAGCAAGACACTGAACTCTGAGCACTTATACAGAGTACAGAACAAAAGTGCTACAGTACATTTATACAAAAAGGGCTACACCAACCTTCCAGTGGTAACCCACCTCAGACAACTAATGACATGTTGAAATGTGTTTTTAAACTGATTAATGCAGTCTCACTGAGTTACCTTTTCTATTTAAGTTTATGGTCAGATTTGCTCAGGTTTTAAAGAAGGCATGTGAGACATTGGTTGTTATCAAAAGTTAAGTTGTGTATCCTTGTGTAAGAAATTCTTCCCAAACCATACTAGACACATTCACCTTCTCAGCAAAGAAAGCATGGAGAGGCTTTCCCACATGGTTGTCTGGGCAGTTGACATCCAGTGGTGCTCATTTTCTCAGCTGTTTCAAGCAGCTCAAAAAAAATGCACGCACGCACACACACTTACCCCTGCAGTAAATACAGCAGCATTGCCACTCTCCAACATCTCCTCCAGTTCCTCATCTGTTGTTGCTTTTCCAGCTGGACAGAGAAAGGAAAGGACACAAAAAGGAAAAAATGATCCACGTTGAACTTTGTGGAACCATCATATCCCTTTATGGCCATCACTCACTGATCTCTAGTTGTCTCTGAATGCGTCCTTTACTCCTCTCCCTGAAGTCCACCTGGGCTTCATTATACTTTGTCATTACCTCCACAAACTTCCTGGACAGCACTGCATGCTGGGAGACAACAGGGGAAAATTACTTAGTACAGAAGTAATCTTGGTGGCTGTGCTGGCAGTTTGTCTCAAATCAGACAGACTTCAGGACTTTTGCTCATGTTAAAAATAATATCTTGTAGAGCACTCTGAGAGCTCAGACATCTGGCAAAGCATGCCCATGTCTTACAATGTTAATGCAGTGTGAATTTTCCCAGTCGGGAACTTATTTTTCCAATTATTCCAACACCTTATGAATTTAGCAAACCCCCCCCTCATCACCAAATCTTAATGAAAGTGTTTAAACTCCAAAATGTTCTTCCTAGGCCCACGCTACACCCTTTCACCTATTTTCATGAAAATTGGGCTAGTATTTTTTTGTAATCCTGCTGACATTAAAACAAAACCAACAAAAAATAAATGGAAAAACTAAACCGAAAACATAACCTCATTGGAGACGGTAATAAAAATAAGTAAAATGTTTAAAATTTGCCGTTGCTGTTTTAAAAGCTCTATTCTGAATTTAAATTATTACATACATGTAGGCCCCTTGTCTTTAGCTTAACAATGTTTTGAATATATTGTAGATTTTTAGTATTCATTTAGTGCTTTGGCAGTGGTGTATCCATTCACGGTCATGCCAATACATGTAAGCCTGTTGAATTTGAATTTTAGAAAAAAATAGAAGAAAAACTTCAGATGGACATAATTTACCTGTGATTTACGTATTCGCATGTCAGCCGACACCCTCTCCTGCTCCTCTGCCTCCAGATTCCTCTCAATGGCTGGGAAGAAATCCAAACTACTGATTTATTATTCATCTTAAAATCAACTTCATATCACATCATTGTGTGTGTGTGTGTGTGTGTGTGTGTGTGT
>NC_045742.1:16071512-16072446 GCF_008692095.1 Etheostoma spectabile
GTGTGTGTGTGTGTGTGTGTGTATGTGTGTGTGTGTGCTCTCACTCTTGAGTTTGTTTCTTGCATTGTTGGCCATCTTCTTTATGTCATTGGTGATTGCCTCCAAATCATCTTGTGTTTCTAATAAAGGAAGAGACATGTGATTGAGATCAGAGAAACACACTTATTGCAAGTACAAACTGTGATAATAAAAAGTGATAATGTTTCAAATCAAGATAAATGGATGATGCTAGGCAAAGTTAATTTCCTAAATTTCCAAACTAGTGCAGGTAAAAAAAATTACATATTTATGAATGTTGCTTTGAAAAAAAAGGTTTTTAATGACTATATAGCATACAGACTCAACTTGTAATGAAAAGTGGCTGTTTTTTTGTTTTTGTTTTTTTAGTTCCTTTTAACAAAAGCCTTTTTAAAATTCAATTTGGGACACCGAAAAAGAAATTTACCAAATGCTGCTTTGTAAATAAAGGGGAGAAAAATAGCCTAAGTGGGGTGAAGTGAATACAATATCAGAAGAGAGAAAAAAAAGGAGCAGGTACAAGAAGAAGCTTAGCCTAGAAATCTAGACACATCCTAACGGCAGCCAACGCCGAGTTGGCTTGCGAGCTGGAAAAAAACAAATTCTAAGGCCAACATAAGCACAGCAGAATTGTAATGGTTCTGCGTGAATTCCCTGCTACTTGAAAACAAAGAAGATGGCTGCTGCTGCTGCTGCTGCTGGCGAACAGCGGTCTTTGGCCGTGACTCTGGAAGAACTGGACTTAAGCACTGAAGTCATTCTTAAAAAAATGTGGAAGATGTGTTCGGAGTTTTGCCGACTGGATATGGCAAAAGTTTAATCTATCAACTAGCATTGCTCTGGTTGGCTGTAGCACTATCCTACTGCGTGCAGAGGGAATTTGAAAGACAACTGTTTATCCCGCCCCTCGGATTGA
>NC_045742.1:16072456-16145486 GCF_008692095.1 Etheostoma spectabile
TGGTGAGTTCCCAGACCCAACATCTGGATGTGGGTCTGGCTTGTCAGGCTAGAAGAAGCTAGTATCTCACTCTGATCTGATGTGGGAGCAGACAGGATGACTGAGAAAAGCTTTTTGACTTCCGCCACATTCTCATCAATTTTATCAATACTGCTTCTGATGTCCTCAATCTGAAACAAACAAACACAACACCCCATTAATATCAAATGAATACAAATGACAAAAGAAGTACAAGCCCCAAATACTGACATTAACACTGACCTGACAGAAGAATTCGTCCATGAAGGCTGCGTTGTCCATAGCAATCTCCACCTCATCATCATCTTGATCACACGTCTAACAGAATAAAAGTAAAAGCTGCATCAGACTAGTACTATGTGTTTTAGGCTGGCCAGAGATAATGTGTGAAGGGTATTACACGCTTCGCTAAAGCTCAAAGTAGAACGCATGTCATCAACACCACAGGATTAAAGGGCAATTCTGAGGTTTATTGTGTTCACCAAGGTAAAAACAGAAAAGCAGGCACCTCTGTGTGCCTGTCCACTATATGTTATTCAAATTTCTATTTATTTTAACTCTACTTAAATCCTATTGATAGCTGTGTCTTTTTTACACAACCTTGTGTTTATTCTTGTTCTAATGCCTTTATAGGTTTTATGCAAAGCACATAAATGCACAATATTTAACTTTCTGCTGCTAGGGTTCTCAGTCAAAACAATAACGAAAGACAAAGTTTGGTGATCCAGACGTCTGATGACTGGAATCTTTCATCCGGTTGGAATATAAAAACAAGATCTAGAACGTTTATCTTAGAAATGTGGCTTACAACTGGGTAAAATTCAATTTATGTCAGCTTCTGGCAGACAACTACAACACTGACGTATGGTCAAAGAGGATATGACGCCACTGACAGGCAACGGTGACACACTTACACAGACCATTGCCTTAAATAAAATTACAGATTTCTCCAGGTTTGAACATTGTTGAAAAACATTTGGGGTAATCCAAGTACACAACAAAACAATAAAAATAATTTGATGAGTCAACAAAGTTGACAAGAAGATTAAAGCATGTCATGAACCACACGCAGGCTGCACACTCTCGCTCAGCTGGTGTCTGTATTGGAAGAAGTCCATTCACAAAAACATGCACGAGCATGAGAGTAGTATCCAACTTCTCATAATCACTCTCAACAAGAAAGAAAATAATTCCTGATATCAACTATTCCTTTAATTTTGTCTCAGCACTGACCAAGAAATGTGCCCATATAAAAGACAGTCAAAATTAGCTAAATTATTATCCTTTAAAAATCAGGAAATTATAGAATCAACGAACAGGAATAAGTCAAAGAACAAGTAAACAAAACTAAGAATCTGATCAAGCATTTAATGCCAACTTTTAATACTTGACCGTTTTTGATACTGTGCCATAAAGATGCATTTCTGTGAGCACTCTGCGATCTTACACCCAGCCCCAAGTCTAAAAATTATAACCACAAGTATTACGTTCAAAATTGTCAACATTGTTATGATAATCTTACAATAGCACTTTTATAGGCCAATATTTTTGATAGAATTCAAAAGCCACTTACTAATGAAATTGCTTCCTGGTTATCAGCTCAGCGTAATACATCACCTAGAAATATTGGTCTGACCCTAATCAGCATACACCCAATAAATTACATCAGGAGGTTTCACTCTACCAAAGTCATATATGTCACAAGGTAGAATCAGTAAACACAGGGCAGTGCCAGAGGTTGGCCGCAAAGATCTCAGCACTGCTGGTGAATATTTACACGGTGAACGACTAGGGCCGGGCTCCAGGAACTCAACCTGGAGCTTAAGAACCACAGCTAAGGCACAGTGTAAACAGACATCATAGGGCCCCGCTGTGACGGTACTGGGTGGAGAAGAAAAGACTGAAACAATGAGTGGAAGGCAACAGTAAGCTCACTATATTCCCTCCCTGTTAAATACTTCTGCATTTTACAGACAAACGTGTTTCCACTGAACACCTACCGAGTGTTGTTGTCGGAATTAACTCTTAACACACAGTAGGTTGTGTATTTTGTGTTGTAATGGGCGACAGAGATTCTGAGTACTTGACTTTCCTGCAGAAAGTCAGCCTGGATCAAAGTCAAGGCATGGAAAGTGTTAGCCAACACACCTGCCGACTCCCCCACTCTCTCATATCACATACATGACTCAGCTCAATCTCTAGTAATATGAATAGATGTCATTATTACAGATAATTTACACTGCACTAAAATAACTCTGGAACTTCAATTGTTTTTTAACTTTCAAATGAAGTTACACTGTACCCTGGTTTCTAAGTTACACAATGCACAACACAATAATTTTGAAAAGGAACTTGTAACAATTAGCCTAGTTGATCAATGGAGTAGTCAGCTGGCAGGAAAATGTATCACAATCTATTTTAAGAAGTGGTTAATGGCGTAAGTCATTTCAGAAGCAAAAATGCCAAACATTTCTTGGCTGCAGCTTCTTTTTCATTTGATAGTAAACTGTTTTATTCCTGAGTTTTGGACGGTTGATCAAATAAAACAACGCCTGTGGGTCTCCTAATGGGCGGATTTTACCATTTTATAAACAAAATGATTAAATCAAGAAAAAATATATAGCTGATCAATCAATAATGAAAATAATTTACAACTTCCATTTAAGCAATAGCACATTGTTCTTTCTGTTGAAATGCTGGTTTTTTTTAGGTCTTTAACCTCCTACTCCTTCAAATAAGATTTGAATTGCAAATGTAGCCATTTGGTTCAGGCTGCTGTAACTAACAACAGTTGTGAACACAGAGTTCCCTGGACACACAAACTGACACATTGCTTTCTTTTAGACTTCTTCATAACTTATTTATCAAACATACAGCTGTCCTCTGACCTTAACATTATGCTCCCTCACAAATCATTTCTGCAGCAGCGAGATAAGAACAAGCACTCACTTCCTTCCAGTGTCTCATTCAGCAAAAATAAGGGGAAATGCTTGAACAGACAAAAGCCTCACACACATGCACTGGCTTTTATGTAACAACAGTTTGATGCTGACGGAAAACGTTTTACAACATTCGTCATTAAACTCACTTTCTCGTCAAATGATCAAATGTTACCCATAATTCATAAACCTTGTATTGTTTCTTTCCACAACATGAGGGTTGCTTGCTCTTTAATACACAGTGCAACCCTTCATGATGCAGTGTGAGATATCTATCGTTTAAAAGCCACGTGTGTACTGTGAAAATCATTCACATCAACCAATAATTTACAGCATTTTCTGCAATATTGTCTAATAACACCCATGCATTAAATTAGATTTTTTTTATGAAAGTCAACAAAAATGCTATAATCTTTTGTGTAGTTACATGAAGATTGTCTAATCATGGAATAAAAATAAGAAAAATAGAGCAAACGATACACATCAGTGCATGAGCGATTGATATGTTAGGTTGGATGCTGTCTTGTTCCTTTTATTCAAATCACTTAATTACGCTGGTTCTGCATACAAAGCACCATATGTCATGTTGCATAACTTGGCTCAATAAGGCAATGACTAGATAAAGGTTTTACACTGAAGCAGACTTAGTGATCCTCTTGAACACAACAAACTGACTAGCTTTCTTAACACAGAGTTTCATTGGTTGGTTCAGTGTTGTACTGGTCTTTCTGGAAAGTCAAATCAAATGTGTAAAAGAATAAAAAGCGAACATACCAATGGCTATAACAATAAAGCACTAAAAACCGTATGTACTGGCATGTACAGGAATCGAGCTCATCCTATCAGCTTCTGCCCACTATGGCAAAATATATGTTGAGCATACAATCACACAAGCATAATAACGCTAATGAAAAAAAAGCCTAAAGTGATCTGTATAATTTATTATCATGTATAAAACTATGCACAAACAATGCAGCAAGTTTGACTCCAGTCATGGCCACATTGAATGTCCAACCCCTCCCTCTCTATCTTTCCCGCGTCTTTCTTACTGAGAATCAGAAATTATGAGACACTACTGGATAATACACTTTATCTTGGGAATGAGAAATTAGAGAGCTAAGAGAGATGAGGGTATACAAAGTCTAAACTGAGCTTATATAGAATAACAAAAATGTTAACATTTTTAGGGATGCACTTAATCAGTTAGTCGACTGACAGTAGCAGCTATTTTGATACATGAATATTTTTGGAGAGTTGGTCAGACAAAACAAACAAGGCTTTAGTAAACTGTGATCGTTATTTACTATGTATTAATTTTTAGTTGAAGCCCGATGCACTAGATTTCCCCATGAGATGATTTAGAAAATGAGCCACTAACTAACACAACAGCAGCAGGACAGGGACCTGGGGTCAGATTTACAGCAGCATGGAGACAGAATCCAAAATATTCCATCAGGACTTGTGTTAATGCAACGCTAAAATCTGACAAGGGATTTAAAAACACAACGTGTCACAGAAGGAGCCATGTTCAGTTCAGTTACAGTTTTCCCCAGTCAGTGCGCTGTGCTATCTGAGCCAGATGGGGAAGCAGGGTAACATCAGTAGCCCACCAGGCCTGTAGGACGGTGTGAGGAAACTCTGTGCACACAGAACTGAAGAGGATATGGCTTTCACTAAGAGCACATTTAAAAAAAATACCATGAGGGAAATACAGAAAACTGCGGTCAAGTTAACATCAGCCTTCAAATAAATATATCCAAGATGGGTACAGTACACATTTATGTTGTTTTTAAATGGTCTGAGCAAGCTCTAGAATAAAGGATTATTGTTACGTATGTCCTTCCTCGTTATTTTTTCTTATATTTTAGAGTGCCTGGATTGCCCTGCTGTTTATCCTGTTTCTTCCCGAATTGACAAAGAACACACAGTTGTGATCAACAGATGAACACACAGAGCAACCAGTCATCTTGTTTTCCTTTGACCAGATTCAAAGCTTTGTAACACCAAGCAATATAAGCTATCACATGTGACCAGGTATAGCTCCAGGTGAAACTACAATTCAGCATTTCTCCTGTTTTGACACACACACACACACACACACACACACACACACACACACACACACACACACACACACACACACACACACACACACACACACACACACACACACACACACACACACACACACACACACACACACACACACACACACACACACACACACACTAGGTTACTGCCAACAAGTTACACATTAGATAGGAAACTCAAGGAGGAAAATAAAGGTGGTGAGTGAATGGAGATAACGAAGAAATATAAAGAAAAAGAAGAGGTTTACAGATGTTAACAAATAACGTCAACCTTCCAAAAAATGACAGGCCCACTTCACTTGCTATCGAGGCTACTTCCTTTCCCTGAAAAAGGAGCCAGCTGTGTGAGATTAGAGACGCCTGAGGGATACCGCACGTTAAACACAGCAAATATTTGGCCAGCAGTTACAGGTAGCTATGACAACACATCCCGACTTGGGTTTCAACTGGATCAAGGCCTCATCCCCATGAGCAGCAACTGTATTCACTGTCATTCACTCAATTTTGAATAGGGAAAATACAAATACAATGGATGGTTGCTGCTGTTTAAGATTTGTAATCTGACCGTGATGGCTTTAATACAAAAGGTAGAGGCTAGAGGACTGTGGTTGAATCAGTCCCATTTGTAGATCCCGATGGGACCAGAGTATTTTGACAAGTTTTGCATGGTCAATTACTTCAATTATAAATCGGTTATCAGCATCATAGTCAAAATATTTTTCTAATAGCCTATATGAATAATCGACTAATCTTTTCATCTTTAAAAGCAATTGTTAATCAATGTCATTGAAAGCAGAATGATTCATGTGTGGTCAGACTGCCCAATGATAAGGCAGAGTAGCCCTATATGGTGAAGCCTATACACAGGTCTTCATCATGTTTAACAGAGCACCAAATACACAGCTTTTAAAATGGCATCTTGCAATACAGTTCAATAAAAATATATAATTAATACTGTCTGGCTTCTACATTGCAAAGCATCTCTGACACTTAATCGTCAAACCAAACAACATAAAGCATGTAAAGAAACGGAAAATAAAACCTGTAGGGCGGAATCCCGTTGACATTTACCTAACATCCCCATATTAATTCACTTTCCAGACTGCAGTGTTTTTACTTCCATCATATGAGTAATATCATCATGGTCATAACATGGTAGGCTACGCTATTGGTTTAAAATTGTTGTGTGTCAGGTGTTCAAGATAAAGTGGAAATAGGAAAAAATAAAATAATGTTTAATCTTAACCTCTCATTTCTGAGGCCATTAAAGTGCAGAGAGAGCCAAGGCCACTGGAGAGAGGGAAAGACACTGGAAGAATCGTAACATTTCCTGGACACTACTTACCGCTTTCAGTTGCTCCAATCGGTCCTTCATGTTTTACACGGTTAATTTAACACTTTTAAACCAAAGACAATACAACAATAGTGTTTTAAATGACTCAAAATTAGTCCCAATGTCTGAATTCCTCAACCAGCTGGCAAACTAGCTAGATGTCCGAAAGAAACCCAGCGCCGCCAGTAGGAAAAACAATTAAAGTCCCCAAAAGTCTTGACAGAGATGTCTGAGAACACGACTTTTCTGAAACGAGGAGTCTTTCCGTCGTTTTTCCATACAATATGGCTGCTGGGTTTAAAACCAGTGTTTTTTCTTTGCTAAATCTCCTCGCCCAGGGGATTAAAACAACAGTTGTGTAGAGCTGTATAATCTGTCTCTCCGCTGGCAACCACTAGTAATCATTCTAAAACGCACTTCTCTGGCTCACGCATGCGCATACAACCCTTGTCCTATGCGATGAAGCCACGCCCTGAACCACCTGCACCAGTGATGCATTCAGGTGTTGTTGGGATGATACCGATCTTTAACTACTTCCCCGATTAAAACACTTAAAACATCGACCTGTCCAGTGAAAAAAGATGAGCATGCCCATTGAATCTGGCACTTTGACAGATTAATGCAATTTACACTGTCACTGATTTGAAAGTTGGATCATAAAAAATGATCTTGTTTTTTTTTTAATTTAACAACAAAGAAAACAACAGTCAACAGAGGTAAAAGCAAGAGATAATTTATAGATGTAATAAATGCTAATGGATTAGTTTTAATTTAATCAAACATCCACTACACAATCGTGTTATCGGTTTAAACTCAACCAAAGAGTTTTTACAAATTTGAGCAAACTCATGATGATAACGGGTCAGATAAAAGAAAATAGTTGATTTTTTTTTTTTTTAATATAAATGCATTTCAAAACCTAAACAAACTAAGTTGTGTAAAACCCAAATGCACGTTTAATTTGAGCCTAAAGGGGTTGGTAACCTGTTAGATAAAAGCCTGTGTATACCTCATAATGAGAAGGCCTAGTTCTCCAATAAATCCATAAACTAACGTTTCGTTACAGCTTGTGACTAAGTGGGAAGTGGCTGCTGTTTCTTTTCCAGTAACTTGTTACCTTACAGATTGTAAATCTAGAGGAACTGTGGAATACTTGGTGCAATATTTAGAATGTATGACATAGCTGTTTTAACCGTTATTAAATCTATGGGTAGAAGGCACACGTCACAATTAATGTGAAGAGTAAAACTGTTACGTAATCTTGTTGAGCGTCCACCCAGCTACGAATGAAAGAACATGACTGACACCTGGTGGCCATCAGTATGCTATGCAGGTTAAAATAACACGATTGGAAATACCTTTATAAATCTTTTCATATGGTGATATATTAAGCCTCCATAATTGTGCCTAGTCACACAACCCCCACCTCCATCCTGTCTTCTCCTTTTCATTGTGTGGCTACAGACATACCCAGTAAATACTACTTGTCCCTAAAGCTTTTGTCTGTTACTTTGTGATGAGTGGATTCACAATTTTATTCAGGAACGGGCACTGTCAACATTGTAAGACTAAATTTAGTTGCAACTCAAATACAACTGATTAGTATTTGATGGGGTTGGCCAATTTACAATACATTTGTCCACCAACAGGGATATTCACCATTCTGTTTATGTATCCATTCCTAATAAAGAATACATATTTTAACTTAATATCCAATAACAAAAATGAACTAAAGCCCATTGTTGGCAATGTTGAAAATCAAGTACTGTAGGGCAATAGGCCTTTTTCACAGGAGACATTGACATTTGCAGTAGGGAAATGTCCCGTGTGACTCTGGGGACATTGCTGATGTCCAGGGAAATTAAAGAACAGACATGCTGTATTGAGAATGTTTTTATTCAAAGTTTCTCCCCTTAGTGCTTCCAGTGCACCGTACAACAGCATTATGTGAGCTGGGTAAGTGCAGTGGAGGGTGCTCAATGATGAAGAGTAGCACGTTGCCATGCCAATGACAACACAAGGGTGGGTGTGTCCGATACAGTGAAATTAGAACCACAACTTTTTTTTCACCAAGTTTTTACCTAGTTTTAAAACAAACAAAAATTCAAAAATAAAAAATCTGAAAGGGATTTTACAGTAAGGGGAGGGGGGCGCAAAACTCCAACAACTTCCTGTCCACATTTGGGGGTACGAGAGGGTAAATTCAGGTAACAGGTTAGAGGTCATCTTCTTCATCTGGGAGTGCCGTTTGCGATGCAACCTGGACCGTAGGAGACAAGATACATTTTCAGATTGCGAATATAACTTGATGCCCTGTTAGGTTTTTTTAAAGAAGCGGGTGGATTAAAATACAATACAGTCAACTAAACTGACATTGCACCTGTATATTATACTCACTTGAAGTTCTTCCTCATACTTCGCAGCAAGGTTCGGGTCCATTTGAACCTCCGGGGGAGCGAGAGCGGGCATTGCCACAAACTCCAGGTTGGGATCGCCGATCAACTTCCTTGCTAGCCACAGGAAAGGCTTCTCGAAATTGTAGTTACTCTTGGCAGAAATGTCATAGTACTGGGGACAGAGCAGATTCAAATCATAGTTCAGACCAAGCAAAACTCAAAACAATGCCAAACTAATTTTAGAATTCACACATGTGAGTGATGTTTGCATGATGATGGACACCTATCATTAAGCTATCAGTTATCACCTGCAGGTTCTTCTTGCGGTGAAACACAATGCTCTTGGCTTTGACTTTCCTGTCTTTGATGTCCACCTTGTTGCCGCACAGGACGATTGGAATGTTCTCACAGACACGGACCAGGTCACGATGCCAGTTTGGCACGTTCTTATAGGTGACTCGAGAAGTGACGTCAAACATGATGATAGCACATTGAGCTGTGGAGGTAGCAGAGCGTTTTTTACATTTAAAATCTGTTAGTAATGGGGCAGATTGTTCAAGGTTTAATAACCAAACAGTGTGTAAAGATTGTGAAGAGCACCTTGAATGTAGTAGCCATCTCTCAGGCCTCCAAACTTCTCCTGACCAGCGGTGTCCCACACGTTGTACTTGATAGGTCCTCTGTTAGTGTGGAACATCAGTGGGTGAACCTCTACTCCCAGAGTAGCTAGAATTACAAGCAAAGACAATATGTATAAGAGCAAAATATGCTGAAAAAGTGTGTGTGTATATATATATACATACACACACACACATACATATATATACACACATATTATATATATATATATATATATTTATATGATTATACACACCTATATATATATATATATATATCTATATCATACACATCATATATTACACACACATACATATTATACTTATATAACATACATATTATTACCCACACATACATATATATATATATACACACACATATATACACACACATACATATATATACACACACATAATATATATATACACACCACATATATATATCACACATCCACATAACATATCACACACACCACCCATATACCCACACACACATACACCACACACATCACACACACACACACATATATACACACACACACACACATCACACACCATTATATATATATATATATATATATTATATATAATATTATATATATATATATATATACTATACACAAACACACACACACACACACACATATATACACACATATATATATACACACCACACACACATAATATATACACACATCATATAACATTTATATATGTGTGTGTGTGTATATACACATATACATATATATATATAATGTATTATACACACACACATATATATAATATATATACACATATATATATACATACATTAATATATATATATACATATATAGTGCTACTTCATTTAGATTGAATGAAGAGAAACAAAAATACCTTACAGGGTCGCGCACAATCAGAGGATCAAGCTTTAACGCAGTGATTATAACCTGAACTATAAGGATATTTAGGAACTATCTATATATAGTAAACAATGCAGATCCGTTTATCCTTCTTTTAGTGACCAAGAAACATTCTAAATGAGACATTCAAGTTAAAAAGCTGACAGTTAGTGCCATCTAGTGGACAAACTATGTAACGGCGACACTGTTTCTAAATTACCTCAAACCTAGTTTGGCATTTACGTACTGTGCACATTCTTGATATTTATGGGCAGACATGTACACCACTACATCAGAATGGGAGGGGCTCAATATGGGCCCACAGCTCGAGTCTTGACCCGGAGCCATGGAGCCAGCTGGTCTGGCCCTGCTAATTGATGCTTAATTTACTGCAAAATGCAACCATCTGAGTTGAGATTCCATGTTAGTTCAACGAGTTTAACTCATCTGTAATATAATGATACTCACCAACATATTTCTTCTCAAACTCTCCTGTAATGTGCCTTTTCACAAAAGTCGTTTTTCCGGTGCCTCCATCTCCTACCAGGACGAGCTGTAGGAAAGATACAACGTTAGCAGTTAGTTTAGCTAGCTAGACTGGTTGGTACCGGTTCGATAGGCTGAACATTAGCACGGCTAGCCTAAATACCACAGGTACAGTTATCTGGACTTACAAGACATAGCCACATAGTAAAAATGTGTGATATTATACAAAAAAACACTTGCCTTGAACACCGCCACCGGTACACACTGTGCCATTGAGTCCGCCGTGGTTGCGATTTATCTAAACAAAACAAGGCGGGATAGTTAGCTAGCGGACAGGAGCCTGACGAAAACATGCTAACAGTCTTAAATACCAATCAGTAACGTTAAGCAAGCTGTGTTGGCTTTTACCGGTTTTGACGTCAGGTTTGGGGGAAACGGACGCAGTCACAAATTTGTTAAAAGTAGTTATTCTTGACGCAGTTTAGCTAGCTAGCTACATTACAGTCAATAGTACACGTATTCCACCGCCGGTTACCTAGCGATACCCGATTCTAGTGTGTTCTATCCAAGCTAACGTCCCGACACGTTCCCACGCAACGTTGTCGTTACGTCTGAATGCGTTCAAACTACACTGTATGTCAGACAAATACACGTAAAGCACAACACTATTTTTGGATGAAAACACGACAAGCTCGCTTCTGGACCAGTATTTTGACGCACGCGGTTGCGTAACGTTAGTTTGAGTGCGCCATATAACGCGCGACCGCACTTTTCCCTTGTTCGACTGGAACAATCGAACTGCAAGACATTTTAACATGTTCCATGTTGCAGTTGATGGCCAACTTACACAAGTTGGAACGTCAAGCTGAACTGAAGCATTTAAGATTGGTAAAGTCAATAATAGCTAATAAACTAGAGTAATATAAGCGAGTCTCAAGAACAAAGCAGTGGAATGAGGGAGAGCTGTGCTTGCTAACCTTTTAGCTAGCACGGCATGGAAGCCATTCTAGCCACCGAGCTAACGGCTACGTTAGCATAAGAAAATCAACGGCCTATAGTAGTTGCTCGAGCCTCACAGGGTTACAATTGCAACGCCAGATTAAACCAAATTATACCTTTAAGTTTCCCGTTGTTTTAACTGACTTTACCGATAAAAACAAACTTGAAATATCGGATGGCCCGCAATGAGAGAAGAATATAGAGACTCACCGGTGTCACTGCCAAGAGAGAAAAGAGGTAAATGGCTGCGTTCGCGGGAGATTCAGCGTGGACTATGAGTCAGTTTCCGCCCATATCATGTGATCACCGCAGCGGTAAAACGCATTTGATTTTTAGTGCGTGTGCTGTGGTATTCACAAACCATGATTCAGCATGTCTGAGTCTTAAAAAGACACATATCTAGAAAACGCACTAAAATATAGCCCTATTTACAACCGGCATTAAAGCTAATAAAGTTACATTATCGTTCTGTACTTAACTCAATGACAAACTTAAAGCAAATGCTACAATTATGACCATGTTCACCCATTGTTTTTGTTTAAACTGAGTAATTAGGGGCTAAGTGCAATGCTTATTTCGTAATTGATTAATCCGCTGATTATTTTCTCAATAACTTAGGCTAATTATTTGGAATGGATAAGAGAAAAAAAGTCATCACAAGTTTTTAAAGGCCAATATCCAAACCCTTGTTTAATCATATAAGACAGAGAAAAAGCAGAGTTGATTGAATAACTTTGTTTTGTTCACCAACAGCCAACCCGAAAATATTTACTGTGAGCCAATCTCCACACTTTTACAGATAGCTCCAGAAACAGTTTGGCATTATTGCTTGATAAACAAAATAACTTAATTGACTGAACAATTAATCAACTAATTGTCTCAGCGCAAGCGTTAATGCAATAGGTGAATGAATGGTTGAAGTTTTAAAACATGATTTATTTCAATATCTTAAATACCATAACATTACATACATATATTCTTTTAGAAATGTCCTACCTATGTCAGATAAAACCTTACTTTACCATGCATACTGAATCACAGGGTCAGTCCCTGCCCTGTCACTGCAAGCGTCTCATTGTTATACATCCCTAAGTACATTCATGTGGATTTTTGTTTTAGTATTTTTTCTTTTATTGTCCAAATTATCCATTTGGATTTGTTGTTTTATCGTCTTGTTTATGATGTATGTGTATGTTGTGTGTGATGTCTTCAAGCTACTGGGACCTTGAATTTCCCCTTTGGAATCAATAAAGTATCTATCTATCTATCTATCTATCTATCTATTTATCTATCTATCTATCTATCTATCTAAAACCAGCTTTTAAAGTGCAGCAGAAAATAATACATAATAGACTGTACATAGGCTACATGTGTTACAGACTATAAAGTCAACGTCATAAAGTACAACATCATCCATCTTTATAACATAAGACATGATTTGTGCATTTTTATATATTTTTTCACAGTTCTAACAACATAATCTGAGGCTGCAAAGCTTCACTGCTCATTTGAAACTCACTGGAATATCTTTTAAACTACACTTAATCTCAATGGATAGGAGGATGATAAGAAATATAACTTTCATATTGTGACAAATCTTTGCGGGCAGTGTAAACATTTATCTGTACAAGTAGTCTGCATGTATGTTGGCTGCTATCTCCGCCTCCCATCGGTCTCCATTGTTGAGCAGCTTCTCTTTGTTGTACAGCAACTCCTCGTGGGTCTCTGTGGAGAACTCAAAGTTTGGACCCTGAGGGAAGTAGGATTAAAGAAAGAAATACACATTAACCAAGTGTAGGTCTAAATCCACACAGATGATATAAAGTTTCAGGTTCGTTCTGCATTTAGGCTTTGATGGTAGATTGAGTAAATAATGCCCCATTTGAAAATATAATAAAAAAAATTCTCATTTGGTGAAGGTAGGAATTGACTTTAGGTAAGAAACCCGCATAATCAACCTATTGTATAGAAAGTTACAAGTTCCTGCTATAGGAAAGGACACTTCAACACTGTTGAATGATCCTAAAAACACTTAATTTGAAGCATACTGAAGCCTAGAGTGGTAAGTGTTGGCATGCGGAGTAAATAACTACTTGGCATGTAAATATGAAACTGATACTGATCTTATTTTGCACAAATATTCCTTGCCAATAACTTGAAATAATCATTTTTATTAAATACATATTTCAAAACAACACACAGTTGTCTTTGCCAACAGCCACTTTGGTTCAGCTCCATAGAACATCCTATTCAATAAACAGGATACACGTATTCTTACCTCAACAATGGCATCAACAGGACAGGCTTCCTGGCAGAAGCCACAGTAGATACATTTGGTCATATCAATGTCATAGCGTGTAGTCCTCCTGCTGCCATCAGCTCGAGTCTCCGCTTCAATGGTAATGGCCTGGGTTCCACATAGGGATGAAAGGGAGGGCACAAAACAAAGTCAGACAGTACAGACACATATTTTGGCATTGACTTAATTACACCCTAAGCAGCAGGTATTGTGAGATTAATAGAGTAAAGATGGTGAGGAGAGAGAGAGAGATAAAACATTTGCTGTATTGGGCACCAGATAAAACAAAATTGTTATAAAGAAGAGACTATGTTGTTCAATTTAAAAACTCCATGTCACCATTAGAAAAAGTACAAGAAAATAGACACACTTGGATGCAGAATGGAAATATACATGACTAAGGTTTCTGTTTTTGTTTTACATATTTTCACCCCAAAAAAACCCAGATGTTTTAAGAGTTGCAGAATAGTTTACACTTTATAGTAAACAAGGTTGTCCTACAGTGATGACTGCTCAGAATGTGCATCAGCTTACAGAGAGTGCAGACAAAAACGAAGAGAAAAGACACTTAAGAGTTGCTGATAATGAATGATAGTCCCTAAAAATACCCTACAGTAACACGGATATCTAAATAGCAGAGAATGAGTGTGTTTTTGTTCACCTGAGCAGGGCAGACGGCCTCACACAGCTTACAGGCGATGCAGCGCTCCTCTCCATTAGGGTAGCGGCGGAGAGCGTGCTCTCCACGGAAGCGGGGTGACAGAGGGCCCTTCTCAAACGGGTAGTTGATGGTGGCAGGTTCACGGAACAGGTAACTCATGGTCATCGCCAAACCTGCAGGAAGGTGTTCAAAGAGTTATGACTTACTTACACACCAATTTATTGGTTTGTCTTTTGATACATACTGACTTCCCTACCCTGTGCGTGGCACACAGCCCGGAGCTCATTTGTTCATACATTGTTTCAACTTAAAAAAAGGAGTCTTTTTCTAAAACAGCTGTAGTTTTTAGCAAACCTCCCTCAAACTGGAGGAAATTGTTTTTTTGTTAGGAATTTGTTTATAGTGAATTTTATGTGGACTTTTGTTAGGCTTTGACAATTGTGGAGTGATTTTATTGTTGGCAGTTCAGGTACTTATTGTATTGGCTTGTTGGTAACGTGCAGTATTTAGATCCTTTACTTAAGCAAAAGTACTCTGTTACAAGTAAGTCCTGCAGTGAAAATGTTATTTAAGTAAAAGTATGTTAGTATCATCAAGAAAATGTACTAAAGTATTAGTAAAGTATTATTATGAGCCCTTTTTTTTTTATAAGTAAAAGTCCTCAATGCAGAAAAATCCGCATATTTTAGAAACGGGAAATTATGAAAACAGTTCTGTCAATCAACTAAGTGTTGACTCAGCTAAGAATTGCAGCTGTTTTGTGGGCCTGTATATAGTTGGGTAGTTTAATTTAGAATAAAACCTTGTATTTTATAAAATACAGGTGTTTTGTGTTAAAAAAAAATCTTAATTTGTAAAGTAACTACTAATTAAAGTTGTCAGATTAATGTAGTGGAGTAAAAAGTACAATATTTTCTCTGAAATGTAGTGGAGTAAGCAGGAATTAGCATAAAAAAGAAAATACTCAAGTAAAGAACTTCATACTTAAGTACAGTACTTGAGTAAATGTACTTGGGAAATCACTTGGACTTCTTCACCTTTACTCTCTTTACATCAAGGACCACAACGGAAATACCATAAGTCTTTGTGTCATCCTTGACATTTTGTAGTTGTACATATGATTTGATGTCACCCCAATGGTTTTACTCCTTTATGTATTTTTAATAGTTTCTGGAGATCTATAAGATATATTTTAGACTTTAACTACACACACACACACACAATACTTCTTAGTAAGATAAATTAATTGTTGGTTCACAATAATAAAAATATAGAACAATACTAGGCCTTTAACCCAATGCACGACATAGGTTATCCGCATAGGAAGCACAGTGTGTGTGACCTCTAAAAAGTTCAGTCCAAAGGAGGGTTGTTGCAGCCCGGTCAGTGATGGACCTCAGGTCTGTTGGCAGCTCCTGAGCATTTACATACTCTACAAAGGAGAATAAAGGGCAATAGCAGAGTATAGTTGATCATTTTAAACAGTCACATGCACTGAGAATGCCACGTATGAATAGCTGAATAGCAGTAGGCCTACTTACTGTAGCCCTCTCTCTGCACACTGAGAATGAATGGGCGAATGGCACCAGGACCATATCCAAATGGGCCTGGAGATACATGCATATGTGATTAAACAATGCCTCATTTTGTGCATAACATGTTATTTTTAATAGCACCTGATTCAGTTGTACCTGGCTTTGAGTAGCAGTGGAAAAGACGCAGACTCAGTGCAGTAGACATCTGAGCAGCGAGGACAGTGTAAAAGCGAATTGCAAATAGTTAATAGTGAGGAACTAAAATGTACACAGTAAATATGGTAAACCTCCATTGATGCAACCCAGACAAAAGCTCCTCACTAAACGCAACAGAGAGGGAGGGAGACAGAAGCCAACTAAACCCAAATGCATCCTAATCTTGCGCCCCAAATCCATGGCGTTACATCAGCGGTGTGCCACATTCATGGCATGCCGGCCGAATGGGAAGAACGGGAACACATCCAGTTTCTACGACTTAGGGTCACGTAAGGATTGTTCCGAGGTTGTTGCACGGGGATAGACCAGTGGTCACGCGCCATGTACAGAAAAATAACATCAATTGAAACATAAAACAAACGGTGGTATTTAAAGCTAATTTTATTTTGCTAGCCTGTAAAAATGTGTATTTTATCATATCCATTATCAGTAAATTTGCATCCGTTTTGTAGGCAATTCGAATCCTTTACTTTAGCAAAACATAGTCTGTAGGGGATCTAACTTGAACGTATCATTAAATAGGCTAAACCAAACTTTGGCTCTAGTTAAAAACGGTTATTTGGTTATTTACTTGAATTTATTCAGACCTTACATGCTTGTAATACCAAGTTGTGACCATGCTTAGATAATTTAACGCAATACGTCGCTCACCAACTTTACTGTCACAATATTAGAAAAATAGTAACAGCTCAATGTACAACACAGTCTCTATTCCCGAAACCTAAATAATGGTTTACAGTATCCAGTTATCATTTATAATCACCTCTACAGACTTACCTCTGTCCCAAGTTAGTAACGAGCCACAACAGGCAGCGGTCTGAAGTGCGTACGTATGTTGCATTCACGTGCCCCTCGTTAAATTCTTATTCCCGGTTAGTAAATCGCAAAAACCATAGCACTGTTGGTGACAATTTAGTTAGAGGCTAATACATCCATGGACATTTTCCACGTGTCCCTTCGAGCACGTATAATTGCAGTATTTCCTACAACAAGCAAACGCAGCATACATATTGTATGCTGACAAGCGGAACTACTTAAAAGGACATTATCGGAGAATATTAATCATTTATCACTAACTCTGATGTTATATTTGATTTTTCATATTTGTGCAACTAAGCATCACTTCCATGTCAGCTAAAAAAAGACTACATTATCCAATAGTCAATTTTAAGGCTATAAAGCCAGGGGGAATAGAGAGAGAGAGAGAGAGAGAGCGAGAGAGAGCGAGAGCGCGCGCGCGCGCGAGAGAGAGAGAGAGAGAGAGAGCGAGAGAGAGAGGAAGTTTGTCTTCCTCATCACCGACGGATCGTGCACTTCACCTCTTCAACAACCGAGTGATCATACGGAAATGTAAAAGGTAATAACATGTAAATGGGTATTTTAATATATTTAACAAAAACTTGGATATGTTCATGGTAAGGAAGTTGATTTAAACTACTGTACACCAATGCTAAATAAATAAATAAATAAAACTGAGCCAGCAGATGTCATAATCATATGGCCCAAATTGAAGAGGGACAAACATGTACTAAAATGTTGTGAAGTGTAACAGAAAATTAAGACAAGTACTTTGTATAAAGTAGATACTACTACAATAATAACCTAAACAAGCAGTTTTTTGGATGGGGCTTAGGTATTGAACATCTTTGATAAAGGCTATCTATGCTTTGATATGTCCTCTGTAGGACGCACTGCTAAGTCACATCATCTTCACATAGTCACAATAATTGATGGGTACAGTCCCATGCTGAATATTAAGAGCCACCACTTTTCTGTCAGTAAGATGTTAAGTCCAACGAGTCCAGCCCAGAAGAACCTCAGTGAAGAGGACAGCTCTGGATCTGATGCCGGGTCAGAGGTTGGTCTGGAACCTGAGACAGACCGCTTTGGCTTCATTCTGACAAATGGATCCACAGCTGGGTGAGCAGTTCCACATTTCCATTTGTGTATTGTTACTGTATTTTTCATTAAGCTTGACACTGTTATCAAAAGCAGGTATATTGGTTGCCTGTTTTAATTCTCTTTTCTAAAAGTTCTTTTGAGATTTAAAACAAATTATTTCCCTGAATGCCGAAAAAAAACTATCCCATTCGTAGATTGCAGGTTAATTGAGTTTCCAAAGGGCGGTGCAACGTACCCTGAAGAGATTTTCACAAAGCAAGTACATTTCTTTCAAAGCAAGACCCCGTTTCTCTCAAGAGACCACGTATCTGACGACCAGAACTTGAATCTAACACTTTCATGAGACAAAGCAGCTTCTGCATCCAGACAGACACAGAGCCAACTTAACACACTGCTTTGATTAGTATAAAATGCAGTCAAAAGACAGGAAACAGGTCGTAGTAAGAAAGCTGCAGCTTCCAAACCATTTATTTGAGAATAAAATACAGCATGAGCCAAAACAAGAGCAAACTGTTTTATGCTAAAGAATGAAAGCAAGCCCTGTTTTATACAGAAAGTAAAGTTTGAACTTATTAAACTTATAGTGAGCTTAAATGAGGAGACAGCCAATAAACCAGTGCATAAAACCCACAGGTAAACATGTGGGCAGAAATATATACGATTGGTCATTTTATTTATTTACAAAACTACCACTCCTTTTCAGGCCTCGAAGTGATTTTGGAAAACACTTCAAAAAGGAAGAGACAAATCCTACTGTAACATTACAAGACAATATGAGGGAGCTGCAATGATGTGGATTACATAATTCTGTAGAAAGGTGTAAAAGTCATGCTAGAAAGACTGCAAACTAGAATTACATTCACATGAAAAATACTGAGCATTTTTCCTTTCAGATACCAGCATCAGGACATTCAATCAAACACAATTTTGGCCAGATGAAAAAGACAAAATCTGGTTTAAGACCAGCTGAACAAACTGCTACCTGCCGCCTTTATACTTTCCCCATTGATAACATCCTGACCTGTTGCTATGGAGACATCTACCGTGTGGTTTTCCTGTTTCCTGTCTTGTTTTTCGGAGCGCTGCCTTTCTATGACAACACACAAAAGTGCATGCAGCAGCTCTGCACGCTGATTTAAAGGTCTCCAGTTTAATGGCTGACTTAAGACCCTTGATACTGTAGAGCCTTATGCTGAATAATACTTTATGTTTAAAATATTTATCTGCTGTTTTGTATGCTGTTGTGTTTCAGGAGTGTGGGTCCAGCCCCTGAGTTGGTCAGGCAGAGGGAGACCAAGTGGATAAATATCATTAGCCAATGGGATCGCATCTTGTTGAAGAAGACCAGCAAGGTGTGTCTCGTCTTAGACGCCTAAAGTCATTAAATGTAGCATGAATTAACTGCCGAAGTGAATAAAGGATTACAGGCCTTTTCCATGAAAGACATTTTGTCACAGCAGGAAAAACCCAGTAAATAATAAAATGAATGATGGCTAAATTACATTTAGCTGCCTAAGTTTCAGGGTCCTTGTATTGTGCATCTTGGCTCACGTTCACACCGTCAAGACTTACTTCTTAATTTTATTAACTTGTTAATGTTATTAAAAACGCCTTGGTTTTTAGCTATGATGAGTCAAAATGTCTTCTATGAAAAAGGCCTGTTAGCATTCACGCTGACAACACTAAGTCCAAGTCTCTGAAATTAAGTCATTTGTTCCTGGCTGCACTGAGCTGATCCTGTGTCTCTGTTACCAACATCCCTTCAGGTCAAAGTGCAGTGTCAGAAAGGCATCCCAGCCTCACTCAGAGCAAAGTGCTGGCCTCTGCTGTGTGGTGCTACTGACAAGATGAAACAACATGAAAACCTCTACAAGGCAAGAAAACTAAACACTCACTGTGGTAAATGCTTCCAAATCAGCAGCAACAACCACGGAGGGTAGGATTCAACAATGTATTGTCAGCATCTAAATCACAGTGTAAAGGATGCAGTGAAACTTACAGAACAACTTACAGAAGATAATGAACGTCCATCGTTTTGTGACTAATCTTAAAGCAGTACAGTGTTTGTAAAAGGTCAAACTATCCTTTGTCTCCATGTTAGTCTCTGGACTCGCAACCCGCCCTGCAGAGCTGGGTGGATGTGATCGAGAGAGACCTGGACCGGCAGTTCCCTTTCCACGAAATGTTCCTTTCCAAGGATGGACATGGGTAAGAAACATTTTTACTTCTATTTGTTTCTGTTGACAAGCCGATAGCTACAGCACAGTCCTGCTTTCTTTGTTTCTTTCTGTTGCAAAATAAATCGTATTACTAGTTATCATTAGTGATCTTAACTTGCCTACATTTTACTTTGTAATTTTCACTTTTCTATTCACAGGTGATTTAAACATATTCATGTGATTTGAACTTGTGGTTTGTGGACTGATTCCTGCGGTGTGTTTGTGTGCAGGCAGCGTGGTTTGTTCCGGGTGTTGAAAGCTTATACTCAATACCAACCAGAAGAAGGTTACTGCCAGGCACAGGGGCCCGTGGCCGCAGTGCTGCTGATGAACATGCCTGCTGAGGTAGCGTTCAATAGCTGCAAATGCATCTCAAAAACGTTTTATTAATCTAGATTTCAGTGGACATCAAAAACCCACTTCAGATACTAAATCTGAACCAATTCTCGTTTCAGCAATCTGTTAAAATATTGGCTTTTTGGCATTCTGTTCCATAAACACACAATAATAACTGACAACATTCTGTATACTAATTATAATGGTATAAAACATAGAGCAGCTATTGTGGCATGATCTAATGTTGATTTATTATCATTTTATGTGCCATCTCACCTCATGTAATCTTGGCAGGAGGCCTTCTGGTGTCTGGTGCAGATTAGTGAGCAGTACCTGCCTGGATACTATAGCCCTCTGCTGGTGAGGCCCTGCACCCATGTACACATGCATACATAATGCACCGGACACTGCACTTATTTGTATCATACACTGCTTATTTACATGTAGGCCAGTGAACTAAATTACAAAACTGATTCTTGTTCATTTGTGCAATAAATTAACCTCAATTTAGGATCTGTTCTTTCAAGGAAAAGCCCATATTCCCTGTAATTAGTATCAGATTACAAACCCATAAAACTAGTTATTACTGGGATCTCAGTTTGCCTGCACTGTCTAAGCGTGTGTACCTCTGTAGGAGGGAGTCCTGTTTGATGCGGCCATGCTGACCTGGGTCTTGAAAAGGACGTGTCCGGCTGCACACAAACACCTGCAGCACCACGGAGTGGAGCCCCTCATGTTCGCCACCGACTGGCTGATGTGTCTCTTCACACGTCACCTGCCCTTCAACACACTGCTCCGAGTCTGGGACCTCTTTTTCTGCTATGGTACTCCTTGATAGGAAGGCAAAAAAACATGTTGTACTATGATTTATATTTACAAAGCTAATAATTTACGTCTTAAAAAATGCACAACTTTGGAAAACTGTTGAGTAATTTTTAGAATAATAATCTGTTCAAAAACCATTTACTGCCCACTCTTTCCTCTCCTCTGTCGTGTGCAGGGGTGCGGGTGCTGCTGCAGGTGGCGGCGGTGCTGGTGCGTCGGGTGCTGGGCCGAGCCGAGCAGAGGAAGCAGTGTCAGGGACAAATGGAGACTCTGGAGAGGCTGAGGGGCATCAGGGAGGAGGTCCAAGAGGAAGACGACTCCTTCATAGCAGAGGTAAGAATGAAACACATGGGTGGTGTTGAGAAGAGCAGTACAGTAGTGCTCCACACAGTTGAGATTCAAGGAAAAACTACAGAAATAACGGAGTGGAGATGTTATAAAGATGCTTTTGTACATGGAGGCCTTTTTGGAGAGAATGTAAAGACCATTGTTTTTTTTTATTCTTTCTTAGGTGTGCTCGGTGCAGCTGTCAGCCAGAGATCTGGAGAAGCATACTGAGAAGGAGTTAGAAAAGTGGAGGAGAGACAGACCCTCATCCACCTTCGACCCCAGAGGTCGCTGCCAGGGTTACCGGATGGCATGGGCCAGGGCTCGACAGAACGAGGAAGAGCGGGAGAGGAAAGCAAGAGAGAAAGGGAACCTGTCCGTCCCTCTTGCTCGCTCGGCCTCCACTCTCTCGCTGTCTCCCTCCCTTCTTCACAAAAGGTGGAGGAAAGGGGGAAAGACGAACACACGCGAATGGGAAGGTAACAGCAGAGTTGTGAGGCATCTATCAATGGGAGCAAAGGAGGACTGGAGGAGCTGGGCCGAGTTAAATTTCAAAAAGGTGCAGGGCGTTCAGGAGGAGGAAGACTTAGTTTTAGAGGAACATAAAAAACAGAATGAGCCGAAGCTCACAGAACAAACTGAACAGAAAGAACTTTTAGAACGTGAAAAGATAGAAATCCTGAACATGCCAACAGAGCATGTAGAAGAAACAGTCATTGTAAAAGAACAGATTAAACAAGTGGAAACAATAATCACTGTAAAGGAGGAACCGCAACTCAAAGAGACAGAAGAAAGCAAAGCACTTTCAAACCAGACCGAAGAAACAAATGTTGAGACCGAACTAATCCAAGATCCAGCCAAAGATCAGACTGTTGAAAATATTATTCAGCCCACTGAACACAAACAGGGAGAGGAGCTGGACTCTTATAGCCAGTCACAAGTTTGGGAACAGAGTCACAACAGCAAGCATTTGGAAATTGAGGTAAAAGACGTAAATAAAAAGACAGAAAAACAAGTGGAAGAAAGTGAACATACCGCTGCTGTGGGGGGAACTCAGACTGAGATACATAAAGATGCCTATGCAGATGAAAACAAAGAGGTGGAGACGCAAGATAGTGTATACTCAAGTGAGGAAGATATGATTCAGGTTGACATGAAACCAGAAGAGAGCACAGAAACTGAAAATGTGGACACAGTGACAAGTCCAGGCTTAGAGACAGACAGTAAAGCGGAAGAACCAACTGTCAAAGATCCTACAGTAGAGACAGAGACACAACAGCAACAGCCAGAAGTGATCACAGAGACAGACGGAAGCCCACAGAGAGATACATTTGAAGAAAAATACCACAGCACAGAGTCATTAGCAGGAACAGGCATGAACGAAGAGTCCCACACCCAAACAGAGACAGCAACTAATGTACTGGCACAGACCCAAGAACAAGCAGAGGAAAATGCAGCCACACACAAACTGGAAGCTGAAATAGTACACATAGATTCAGACCAACACATAGATTCAAAGACAGAAGCAGAAACATTAATACTTTGTTTACCTAAATGCATCCAACCTAAACACGGCACCGGCTTAGTAGCTGATACAGAGACTGAAGCAGAAATACTAGTTGCAAACGACATAGTGAGGGAGTCACGTGAATGTGATGTACTAGCATCTGAACCTACACAGGAGGAAGAAGAAAGAAGTTTGACTGCACACTCAGATGCACAGGTTGACAATGATCAAACAGAAACTGAGAATAGTGACTTGATAGCACCTCCTTGCACACAGGCTGAAGAAGTGACTCTCATGGCCGAGCCTGATGGAAAGACGAGTTCAGTAGAAACGGGTACCTCTGAAGAACCTGCACCTGAACGACCAACAAGCCAGGTCACTTTGGGTGATGTGGTTGAGGAAGAAAGCACAGAAAATGTTCAAGAAAACCCTGAAGTAAAAGATGTCCTGATTTCTACTAAACCAACAGACTCTTTAAATACTGACAGCAACCCACAAGTCCAAGACAAAGATTCCCACCTTGTGAAAGACCAAACTGAGCCCAATAACAGCAGCCTGACACAAGCCCCCGGGCATCGAAGCAGCCGGTCTTCCGGAGATTTGTGCGTTCGTAAGTCACCCAAATCCCGTGGGTCCAGGTTAGCGCGTAGACTCTCTGAAGATCTCTTCATCATGCCAGAGAAAACTGGCAAATCACAATCTACTCTCAATCACCCAGAAGTTAAACACAGTGAGTCACAGTCCAATCCTGGAGCTGCAAACCCAACCCAAAGTCCTCCTGATGTGACTTCAGAAGTCACCTCGTCACCGTTTGCAGAAGTGACTGAGAGGACAGCGGTACAACAGGAGCCGCTGCCGCCTCCCAACCCCTCTAAACGTTTTGGTCTCTTCTGCAGACTGAGAGGAGAGCAGCCTAAAAAGGCAAAAGGGACACCCAAAATTCAAGTCCCCAAAATCTTGATTCAGGACTTCAGTGATGGATCAGGGACGGGGAAACAGGTTGAGGAAGAGGGGGAGGAGAAACTGAGCTCCAGGGAAAGGAGGATGAGGCGGAGGGTCCGAGAAAGAAGGGAGAAAGAGGAAGAGAGGTTGAGAAAAAAGAGAGAGAAGGAGCTGGGGAAGGAAAAAGAGCAAGAGAGTAGGAAACCGCAGACAAGGGGAAAAAGTTTCCAGGTGCAAAGAGAGAAAGGGAGCAGTGACGTGACTCAACATGCAAAGCCTGGATCACAGACACTTAGACATTCTGCTTCTAATGCTGAATCTTACTTTTGACAAAATAATAGTCTTGTTACTGTCTCTAGAGGAATGAGGTGTTTTACTCAGTGCTTGAGACCTCCACATCCACTTTCTGTTGTGCGGAGATTCCTAAATCTTTTTTTATACTTGAACCTTTTGACATGTAAATAAAAAATAAATAATGTTTACATACTTTGAAAAATATGTTTTTTTATTTAGAAGAGCTTTTTTGTTGCACCTTGATCACAAACCAAACAGATGTAAAACAAAAATAAATTGGATGTGTTTAAAGTCCAGTTTCACATAATCCCATATGTTGAAGTCCACCATTCATTCACATTATATTCCAATAAAACGTTGTAACTTACTAGCAGTGGCTGTTTTGTACACTGTCTTTGCATATTCATGCCAATGTAATAAAAAGAATCCCTGTACAACACTTACAGGCCAGTTAAAATAAAAAAAGGGTTCCTTTCATTTCAAGGGCTGCAGGTGGCATGTGTGTAAATATAACACTAGTCCATCCATCTCATCTCTTCTTATCCACCAGTCCACTGTCACTCTATTTCACTGTACGTCATCCTCACTGTCACTGGCCAACACTTGTTGACTTGACACCGGTTGAGTGCTTATCTGAGAAGATGGGGGAAGCACAGATCCGAAGAACAAGGAACAGAACTGTGAAAGGAAAAATAGTAGTAGAATATTATGGAAGTACATTTCATTTTAAATGTGAAACATGTAACTTCTGCAAGTTTTTGCCAGCCAATTGTTAACTAAAGCCTAGTCCTGACGTGATTTGGATGAAAGCGCAATCATTTGCTTGAGTCGTTGATATTTCTAACCGGAAAAATCGTGTACCCCATGTCTGAAATTAGTTGTGTACTTTGTGAACGCCCACCTCAATATGACAACATTTAGCAACAAGATATTCAAGTCTTGGAGTGTGCAGTCGGCTTCAGTAATTGTTCTACATGGAAACTCAAGGCAGTCTCATCAAGCTGTCAATGTTATGGTGCGTTTTACAACCACTTTTATATAATTAATTGATTTATGATTTGAAAGCAAAGTAAGTTGGATAATCTGGAAAGCTATTTAGCCTCATCTCCTTTCGTTATAAATTTATCACCCAGATTTTTCCAGTTTGAGCATTTTAATAAGTTGATGTTGATATGTGGAAACTAAACCATACCTTCTTATTAGGCGGTCTGCCTGAACTGGTTGTTTCCTCTTCCTCTTCCTCCTCACTGTGTAGCCTTGTCCTGTGACTGGCTGCAGCAGTCTGTTTTGAACATATGGAATCAGCAAATGGGGGTGTGGGCGGACCTGTAGCTGAGGGACCTGGTGCAACACTAGTATCCATGGCAATGAGGTAGGAGTCTATGTCATCATTCATGAAGTCATCAGGAGGGGGCAGTGGCGGTGTGTGTGCTCTGAGGAGATAGACAGGAAGAGAAATATGACATGAATGAGGAAGAGAAAAGTAAAAAAAAGTCTTCATACTGAGCTTCACTGACAGTGACACCGCACTTACATGCAAGTTAATGGCTGTTCTGTCAGAATAGACTATATCTAGTACGCATTGTGTTACTGTTTTATAAAGATGAAGGTTTCAATGTTCATCCGGACAGATTTTTAGTCCTGATATCAGGCAGGAAATCCTTAGCATTTATGGTGAGGAGAAGCATAACCAACAAATAAAGACAGACACCTTATATCTTGTGTTCTACAATCTACAGATTGGGCTGGCTGGCAGGTTTGATAAATGTGTGTTGTACACATTTTCAACAGAGATCACAGATAGTTTAAAATACCAACTAAAATACGGCAATCCTCCTAGTCCAACATGTCTATTACCTAACAAATGCTGCATTTAAGAGTGAAGTGAAGATTGTGGATATGTTCACTCATGCCCTTTTGCTACATTTACAACACCCGTACGATTGTGAGATTTCATCTTAATAGACATTTTTGAGGAATACATTGCTGTATTTGTCAATTTGATGAAACTATATTACCAAACTTGAATTAGATTATGCCACAGACCAAATGTGCAACAGCTGGACAGGTGCAAAAAGCAAGCCGTCCCCAAAAGTAAGCCATCTTAGAAACGGTTGTCGTAGCATCGCGGCAGAGTAAATGCTGGCTGAGGATTTCCTGCCTGTAATTAAAATTAAAGAAACCATTTGGATGAATGGCAAAACAGTTTTATTGTCACTTTATTCAACCATCGGTCTTTTCTAAGACTACCTGAGAAGGAAAATTCCAGCCTATAACAATGTTTAGTTTGCATTCTGTTTCATTGGAGTGTTACCGTCTACTGTTGTTTTTTTTACGGTGGTTAGGGTCATCAGAAAGTGTGGCCAGCACAAAGTTCCCCTCCAGGACACTGTCCGTTACTGAAAGCACTACAGGGCTGACACACACAGACACACACACACACACACACACACACACACTAAATGCCAGAAAATTGTTGTTATACAAGTGATTAACTAACATCTGTATGTGAGTATGTTTACCTGCCGGGTTCATCAAAGTACATAGATATAGGGAGACCAGTAGACTCTGCAAACACTAACAAACCCTGGAGGAGAGATGATAAAAACTCACTTAGAAAACCTCCTTGATCAGTAAATCAATGCAACAAGTTTTTATTTAAATAAATATCAACCACAGCAGATTTCTGGTGGTTGAATAATCTTATTGTAAGTTGTTTTGAATAAAAGAGCCAGCTAAATGAATGTAAGGTGATGGGATGTAAAACTGTCTGATAATCCTCCTCAGTGTCTTTTCTTTCTCTGGTAACTTTCCCAATCTTATCCCACCTGACTGATCTTCCTATTCTGTTGCTCCATCAACCATCTCCTTTGGACTTTGTCTCACCCGTAACTCCTTCAGACAAAAGGTGACGCTGTTGTGAGCTTGGACGGCGAAATGGTCAAACTCGTCTGAAGCCAGACAGAGCTCTGTCAGCATGGCCTTGGACTGGTCTGAGAAGGAAACAGGCAGCAAGAGATACAGAAAGATGAAAGAGTGAATGGAGAACAGAAGCAGAAACAAGTTTCAAAACATTTTGACTAACCTTAATTTTCTTAAATTCTATTGCTGAAATACTACCTTTATTGGTTAATAACAGCCAAAACTACACATTGCAATTATGCTGTTTTGCTTTTCTAACTCATAAGGGCACCACAAACCCATCCTCTTTCAACATCATTTCTCCATGTCAATAATAGCAACTTTTTTCATTTTTGTAGTACAAAGCTCCTTTAAAACCACAATGACTCATTACAGCTGTGGGATAAGTAAATATAATTAAATACACTCAAGCTATGTTTCTTTTTCTATTTAGCTTTTTCTTCTAATATAGACATTTTTTAAATGTCTGGTTAGGGCTGTACTGGCTAAATACGTCATTTGAAACTTCTGTATAAAAAACAACTCTGGTTTTAGCAAGTTGTGTCACACTAAAATGTTAATCTTCGTGATTCTAAAATTACTTGAATATTTTATTCAATTTTCTTTAATTATTTCAGTGTTAAATCAAACAGAATTCATCTCATGACACTTTACAGATGGAGTAGGTCTAGAACAAACTCTAACCATAAATTACAGAAACAACAATTCCCCCCAAGAAATTAGTGTACAAATGTATTATGACTTTGGAAAACACAGTCAAATGTTATCAAGTATGTTTGTAACTTGAGGATGAAAAAATAGTCACCTCCTTCTTCCTCTACATGGTTCCTGACCCACATTCGCTCATCACTCACTGACACAGTTACTTCTTCTAGAGATGGAGGGAAGTGCATGACTGTGTCCACCAGCAGCCTAAAAGCAAGGGAAGACAAAAAGTGAGCTGTGACTCCGAGCCACAAAAACAGCTAAGCAAAAAACAAAAAAATAACACTACTTGTGGGGTTTTTTTAAACACCAATTACCAGGCAAAACCACATACACAAAATTCAAAATGCCAGGCTGAAAGAGAGAGAAAGATCAGATCTCTAGAACAAAGAATGCAGAATGATTTCACAGACCTGGGATGGGATCTGAATACATTGGCATAGCTGTCTTTATCAAACACTGCCTGTAAGCTTTCACTGTCCTGGAAAGACAGGTTATGTGTCTTCATGAGGCCTGCAGAGAAAATACCAACAAAACACTTTCAGTACAAAAGATGTGCACAATGACTAAAATATGTGTCAGTATGACATGATGAACTATCATCAGAAATCATGTAATCCTTTTGGAATGAGCCACGTAAAGCATTGTGAATCATCTGAGCAGGAAGTGAAGCACAGATACCGTGTTTGCAGTGCAGGGTGAAGGTGAGGCGGTTGTTCTGATCGTCCAACTCGATGTGACACTTTTCCACTGTCTTCTCCAGAGACGCTAGAGACCTGAATACGGCCTGTACACTCTGACTCACACATAGAAGAACATAAGAAGGAGAACACATAAATATACACAAGGGGATAAGATTATGGCTATTATAATTATCAACAATTCAACTGCTTGGTGGCACATACCATGTTTATCCTTTAAAAAAGAAAGCACAGCGATTTTGCAAAATGTACACAAAGATAACAAGGCCATACCACAGCAGCAACATGACAGGAAACAAAATGTCTGAAGTTGAGTACAGAAAGGAATCATTTATTTTAGATTCTGCTCTGAATGATGTAATCGGTGATGCCCAACCACGGGTACTGGTGGGGTACACAGAAAGACTGTGGAGTAGCTCAGCTACAAATATATATCCTCACACAACTAGGATGGCGTTGGTGTGATGCTGAGCTTTAGTACATTTATTGTCACAATAACCAATAAACTACCAGCTGCACAGGACATGCCTCACACCTAGGGCTGCTCGATTATGGAAAAAAATATAATCATGATTCCTTCAGTCAATATTAAAATCACGATAATTACTTCTGGAAAGATGTTGCAATTACTGAACTTAAAAAACTGTGGGAAAAGTTAAGTAAATCAATAGAAAAAAAACACATTCAACAGAAATTTTCCTTAATACTTTTCCTATTTAAACTTTATTTTTTCATTCAGAACACAAGAGAAAATACGAGTTTACTTGCAAAGCGCAATGAGCTAAATAATTGTTTTTCTCGATTGTGTTTTTGTGATCATTGGGAGCCTAAATCGTAATTACGATTAAAACTTGATTAATTGCACAGCCCTACTCACATCTGAACATCATCTACTGTGAATGAGAGTTTGTGAAAACTAGCGAGCACATGCCTTTCAAAATGGTACTATGAATCTACTGACAAAAAATTTAAAACAAAAAACAGACAGCTCCAGGATCACTGTGTCTTGTATGAAAAAATGTTGTAGTAATATCAAAGGACAGGTGGTGTTGTTGAAGGAGTACTGGAGCTCATCAGACAGAAAGTTGGGAATCACTCACATAGAGGATTACAGCTGATGTAAATGTATCGAATGACATTTAAACTGTATGAAGCAATTAATTGAAGAACCATAGCTCATCTCTTTCTCTCACCACACCTTTATTGCCATCTTGCAGCGGAAGGTGTGCCCAGTGTGGACGGTGTACCTGTACAAGAAATGGGAGGGGAAGTTGGCTTAAATAGCACAAAGAAATGTGATGTTCAGTGACTCACTTTCTCTCTCCAACACACATCACAATGTCATTTGGACACATGCACACAGTCTGCACCTGCTGAAGAAGAGTGGTGCGAACAGGAAACAAGCATATGCCGACCGAGAAGAGTTTACAGACCGCAGGGCCAGCTACGAGAGAAAAAAAAACCGAAATCAGCATCATTCATAGACACAGTGTACACCAACAGGAAGCAACCAGGCTAACTGATATGCATGACAGGAGGAAGTGTTGGTGTAGCTATATGACAGTATCAGAGCAGCTCACCCCATCTTCCTGAGGCTCCACATAGAGCTCATCACCGATCCTGGACAGAGAATGGATGGCTTTGGCCAGTACTGCAAGGTACACGCACACACATTCACAACATACCGGTAATTACAATTGACAGCTAATTATTATTGTAGCGTTGCTGTTGTTCTAACTAAATATAGGTTTGAAAAAGCAGGATGGTTGCTACCTTTTACGTTTCCACCCGTCACGACACAGTCCATTTCTACAGACTAACGTTAGATAGATAACTTAGCGTTGACGTTACTACTTTTCCGTTAAGTTAGCAAACTAGGCTAAAAGTTAGACGAAACTAGCGGATAAACACCACCAAGAAGTAAACCGTTTAATCGTTTGCACACCCAGCAGAAATCCACCTAGTTCCGAAAACATATTCCGTTCAATAATAGCTTTATTTTTAAGTATTCATTTCAACAGCGGTTTCATTAGGCAGCATCTTGCACCAGCCTGTGCCTTGTTTACGCCGCCATTAACCGCTTTCTTCGTGTTGGCCAATCAGAGAGAAAGAAACTCAAAGCCAAACGCATGCGCACTGTGCTGCTAAATTTACATTTTTTTTCAGCTGCATAACATGTGGTTAGATATTTACAGTCAATCTCAATCGTTTTCGTTCTAAATGCATGACCGTAAATGAAAATATTTGATATGGGATTATTGTGGAGGGAAAAACATGTAATTAGTGTTAATGATATATGAAATGACTTCTAAGTGTTGGAAAGCAACTAAGTGCATCTAGTAGTCTACTGTAATGTAGCCTAATTCTGAGGTAATTGACTTTTTGACTTTTTTTTTTAGGATTCTACTAAAACTATTAAATTGTATTCAACAGTTAAGAACTGTTTTTAGATTTTTAGCTCACAAAAAAAGCAATAGAGTTCACAGAGTTCCTGTGAAAGTGGTTATTACAAGGGTCATGCTGGTATTTTCTTATTTCTTTCAATCTGAAGACACATAAATAGCAGCTGCTCACAAAAATATCCTGTAATTGCAACTCAAGGGTCATGATGGGAAGAAAGAGGGTGTGTGCACATGTGTGAGCGAGGGAGCCAAGGAGATAAATGGAAAGGAAGGGCAAATGGAAAGTTGGACAGAGAGAGAAAGAGAGAGAGAGAGAGAGAGAGAGAGAGAGATGTCACTGTCAATGCATTATCTCACCTCACTGGTCTTTCTCGTTGGTTTGCTTTAGCTTTGGTGTTTGAGGAACGCTGCCGTGCTCGTCTCTCCGCCCATCACCATTGATATAAATGGCTGAAGAGGTGTGACTAAAACAACATATGTGTACGGACATTGAGGACGTTGGTGAAAGAGAGAGACTCAGAAAAGACACGAGTGGACAGAAGTCAGGAATAGTTTTGTGTCTGGCTCAGCTTTGTGCCAAAAACAAACCAAACAGGACTGCTGCTGAAACAACTGTGGATTATGGAGGAGTGGAGAAAAAGAATCATTTCTATCTTAGCTGAGGAAGTTGAACCGAAAGAGATGGACCTGTCTGGATATTTGCGCTGAGAAACTGTTGAGAAGATAACCGAAAAAGATTGAAAAATGTAAACAAAGGGAAACAACTATCACAGGAGTCTTAAGGGGTGACTTGTTTCACACACAGCCAATTTCTTCTGTCATGGTCTCCACTCTCTTTTAAAAGCAACACATTACATAAGACTGTGTGGAATCCATACCTGTTCAGCAGACTATATTGTTGTGTTTACATGCGCTCATGCTTTTCTGTGACTTCTGGATTTAATACACAGCAGTGCTGTTACTAGATGTCTCAGTCACATAATCCAAAAGACACTCAGGCCTTGCTGCAGTCCATGCTGCAGAGACTGAAGCTCCAGCCAGGAAAAGAAAGCCAGGCATACCTGCACACACCTGTACCCACCACGACTGCTTCCACATGGAGGCAAGATGGAGAAAGAGCTGCCACCAACATCCAGAAAGTAAACAGCAGTCCTGTAAATGGCTTTGAGTTTGGCAGTAACGGTATCCCCTCAAAAGAGTTTGGGACCTCTGCTGCGGACAGTAACTTTGGCCTCAAAGGTGGGAAAATACAGCAACCAGGTGGCTGTGAAGTGGATAGGAATCTTTTTTCCTTCCCCTCCCAGAAAGACAACATTGATGGTGACACGGGGGAAGACAGGGTGTTGGGACAGGCCACACTGCCTGGGATCACCCCAAGAGGAAGAGGGCAGCTGTTTCCTGCTGAATCACTTAAGGATGCTGATATCACTTCCTTTGAGAGGACTGATAGGGTGAGTTTGGGCAGTTCTGCAGAGACAAAACACATCCTGAGCAATAAAGATGCTGTCACAAGCATGGGACAGAATCCGGACCTACAAGTCTGCAAGTGGTCCTTGAAGCCCGCTAATGTTGACACAGGAAGTAAATGCAATGAAGTGTTGCACATGAAAAATAGAGAATTTGGAGCTTCAGCACAAAGTAAAGACATGCAGATTATCCCAACTAGCAGCAGCTCTAGAAGAAAGCCGCGACCATCTGAGAATAAAACAAAGAGATGGACTCAGAAAATCAAGGAGAGATGGAAGGACAGGCCTGGGAGTTTTGGCAAAAAGGCAAAAGTAGAAGGAGGGAGAGTAATGGTTAATGACAGTGAGCAAGGGGCTGAAGTGAGTAGTATTTTATTTAAACTTTTATGTTGTGATTTAAGTTTCTTATGTCGAAATTCAAAAGATGAACTGAAAAATGACACTCAAATTTTACAGATTTCCACTCAAAAACAGTTATTGACTGCAGGACATCTCATCAACACACCAAATAAAGAGGAAGAAGGGATCCTCCCTTCAGTCCACAGCAGTGATCGCAGTATTGCCCCTCCTACACACACAGAAGACGCCACTAATGAAGGAAAGATGAGGTAATTTTCCCACAAATGTTGCTAAAAAAATACTCTCTAAGCAATACTGAAGTCAGCATCACACAGGCTTAAAGTTCTTACAGTCAGTTATTATTTTTTTGTTTAATAGTCTCTCAGCCCTACAGCAAGACTAGTAAACTATGTGAGGTATTTCTGAGACGTTTCCAACCATAGCTAGTATATTAGTTAAATGTCATGTTTGTGGTCTGACTTGCCAAACACACCCCTGTCACTCACAGTATGTGTCATCGGCTTCTTCAGTCTCACTTTCGTGGTGTGATGAGTCTCATGAGATTTTTAAAAATTGCATAACACAATATAAATGCCATGAAAAGAAAACATCATCAAACACATACATGCTTACTTACACACCAAGATTCTCAATCACCCTTAAAAGACCATTCTTGACAAGGGATGAGACTGGATATTTTTCTTTTAATAAGGTTTGTCTTTCCTACCGTACTGAATTTGGTACTCAGCATCAAGCCCATTTGCTCAGAATGAAGACATTATATCTTTAAAGATTACACATATACTGTACACATACATCTACATGAGTATAATTTCATTTTTTAAAGGCTTAGTAATTTACTCAAACAGCTGGGCACAATAGTTTTTTCCCCCGCAAATGTTACTCAAACAGGACAAAATAGTGAATTTGTTGGGGACTATTTTCAGCTGTGGATCAATACACATGTGGTGTACTAAGTATATATGGGACTGACTCAAAACACAAGACAATTATTGTTTAAACAGATGAATAATACATATTTCATGTGTTTTAAAGGCCCAGCAATTCCCTCAAACAGCTGGGCACTACTTTTTAGCAAATGTTACTAAAACATGAGAACAAAAGTAGTTGGGACTATTCTCTGCAACAGAGTGGTTTGGTTTGATCATAAAACAACCTACACATAACACACTGGTCAACATATTCACCAAAAAATAGACAATAACACAAAACAAAGACACACAAAAACACAATACAAAACATTTACCAGCAAATAAAGTAAAGCAAAGTAAATTGGAGCATGACTGATTAATACACATGCTTAAGTGCGTATTTAAAGCATTACAGTGTAAGTAAGATTTATTCAAATTAAATGAAATTGACTTGATTTGATTCTAATTCCTGATTTTAAGACTGAGGTCATTTGATGTACTCACAGAGTTGTTTCTCTTGTTCCAGATTGAGCAGTGACTTTGAATTTGGCCTGGGCTCGTTTAGCTTGCTGGAGGAGATTGTCACTGGTCAACAGTGGGCCAAGTTCATAAACCCCAACCAATCAGCCTACTCAGCCAATCAGAGACCATCAGAGCTCCAAATCCCACCAAATCCTCATGATAGTGGTCAATCATATCTAAATTTGAACCAACAAGGAGGTGTGAACAACCAGTGGAGCTTAAGGGAAACTGAGGCATCACCAGATTTAGATTTGAGTATGGCACAAATATCTCCTGATGCCTTTCAAGCTGTCAGCATGGACGTTTCTGAAGGAAAACAAGCTGCAGTACGGGATGTTCACAGTGAGGCCGATCAGTCAGAACCAATGGAGCATGGACACACCTGTAGACCTCCTTTATTTGTAAAGGTCAGATCTAAATAATAATGCATCATTTATTATTTTAACAGAAGTTATTTGATTAAGAATTAGAACTAAATCTAAAAAATGGAACCAAAGTGAAAACACATTTCTAAAGAATTTTACTTTCATTTGTAAGTGTTCACCCTGTTATCTGTTTTCATTTGCAGCCTGAAAATATTCTAGACAAATTAGCGCTAAATAGCAGAGTCCACCTCAACAGGAAGAGACAGCATCAGTCAGCTGAGAGGAGAGACGAGAGGCTACAAACTGAGAAAATAAGTAATGGAAAAGAGGCATACAGAGGTCAGAACAACTTCATAATCTACATAATCATGTGTTTTTAATCAGCAATTTGAGTTTACAGAGGTTAGATGTTGTCAATGGTAACTGAAATGATGTTCTGTTGAAGTTGGAAGCTCAGTTCTCTTGTCTTTTGTGTCACACACAGAGGGGTCCATATCTTCACTGAGCCTAACAAGCAACCACGCGATGGAGGAGACAGGAGAGTCACAACATGATAACATCAAGCCTTTATACACCCGGAACTCTAATCCTCCACCTCTCTCTCCATCTACTCTTTTTGCTCCTGCACCCCGGGGTGTCCTCAAACATTCCATATCCCAGGAATCACAGTCCTCAATGGGAACAGTGACAAAAAGGGTAGGTTTAAAAAAGGATTTGGTATCACACTGCCTCCTTGTGGTATAAAATGTAAAAATACATACAATATACTAATTCTAAGCAGGTTTCAGTAAATTGTGTGTGATATGAATAAAGTACCATTGTGTGGAATAAAAACAAAATCTTACTTTTGAGTTTTCTGCGTACTACTCTCCCACAGAAACACCTCAAAAAAACAAAAATACTTTTAGAATTTTTGGAAACAAAGACACAAAGTTGCAGTTTGATTACCTTTGCATGGGGAATGTATTTATTTGAAACAGTAAAGTATGCATAGTGTATTCTCACTGCATAGTGCATACTTTAGATGAGTATTTACCGTATACAGTTAGCGAAGTACAGTAGTGTGGAACTGGGAGATGTCATGTGCTGCAGTTAGATGAAGTTGAAAAAAATGTTACAGACTTTTGATATATTTTTCTGCACAAGAACTTAGCAACACTTTACAGTTTGGTATTTCTTTCGAAATCATTTTGTAATCATTTCCAAGAAATGTAATTTGGTACTAAATACAATTGAAAAATAGAAATTTCCTTGAAGAAATGCTTAATTTAAAACCATGTAAATAATCATTCATTATTCTTTTGTTATATTTTGTGTTTGCCTGGAGACAAATATGACAGTTTTGTCAGAGAGTTCGGAGTTTTCCTGAAATAACACACCAACTGTAACACCTTAGAATGGCAATAGTACTTCTGTCTTTACCTTCTGTTCATCTTTCTTTTTCCTTTTTATCCACTCCTCCTTTTCTGGATCAGAGGCGAGTCGAGGTGAACCGGCGGGTTCGTTTTTCCGAGGAGGTGGTGGCCATAACGCCTCCAGAGCTGGACCCGGATGCCACAGACTCAGAGGAGGATTCAGGTGCAGAGGAGGACTCTGTTATAGAGCAGGAGTGTGAGCAGGAGGAGGAAGAAGAGGAGCAGGCAGGGACAAAGAGGGTGGAAGCACCAACACGCCGGCCTGCTCTCCCTGCCTGGATACTGGCTCTGAAGAAGTGGAACACAGGGAAGAAGGACAGACAGGGACTGTAAAACTGCATTACGCATAAAGGCTCACAGACATTCTTTAAAATGATTTATTGTGTTCTTTTCTGGACACCTAAAGCACCACTGTGTCTTATTGCTCCTCTTGCCTTTCTACACCACCACTATTCAAAATTATAATTCAGCAAGTGCTGAGAGTATTTCAAGCCTTTGCAGCTAGAGCCATTGTTTGACCCTCAACTGTTTGTTTTCTGTCCATGCTCTCTGCTCTGTCTGTTTCCAGACTGGATTATACTCTCCCAGTGTGGCATCAGCTGCATATAACTGTTTAGTCGATTTGGTTGCTGGTGTAAATATTCTTCAAGCAGCTTTTATCAGAAATGTTGTGTTGTCCTCCTTTTCCTCATACTTAAATATCACACTGACCAGCAGCATACTGGCTAATGGCTCCCTGTCCAGCCATCCTGGGAAATTAACCCCAAAGGAGGAATGAGTGTTGGCTGAAGCAGTGGCTGCAGACTGTCGGCTGTTCTCGGTTCAGGTCTTGAAATGTTAAAAGCCCTATTTTAAAACCATTTTCTCGCGGAGTTGGAGAGAAACTATTAGCACAGTTTGATGGAGTTGTACAGTTTAGTGTGTCGTGATACTTTCATTGACATGATAGATATAGTATGAAGTAGAAAAGAAGTATCAAATCAATTCCTCAATTGGTATCACTTTAAGGATACAGGTATTGTTACTGCATCAAACATTTTTAAACGATACCCAGCCCTAGTTAACACACATTTTGTCCGCATTTTCATCCACTCAAAATGAAAAACTAGATAACAAATTTCTTTCTCTGGCTTACTCATCCCATTTATTAATTCTTCTAAATAGGGATCATCTATGTCATGTCATTATCTCTTATTATGTTATCATGTCATCATCTATTTTCATGATTTATTTTGCCTTCAAATACTGTTATATTTGTTCCTTCTGTGCATAGACAAGCTGTAGCTTTGCTTCAAGCAGTGACCAGACACAACATTCTGAGATGTGTACTTTATGGTGCTGTGTATCATATTCTGTCATTTCCATTACATGCATTATATTGATATAATTAGAAAATCTAACTAACTGCTGTCAATTCCTCTGCGGTCTCCATTCACATTTATCTTCTCTCATAAATCAATGTCAGAGCCATTAGGAGGCTCTTTAGCTGATCTATTAGTGCCCTGGAGTTTGTGTATGACAGGAAATACAGAGAATTACGTAAATGTCTGAGATGACAATGCATGAGTAAACCAGAGAAATAAACAGATACAAAGATAGTAATAATACCATTTTGGATTGGAAAAAGATGAATTACATTAGGCCATTAGTCTGAACAGTAACATCTACTGTGCGTCATCATGCAGAAGTGGTCTAATGGCCCATTTGTAAACCTCAACCACACATTTGTCCCACTGCAGCCCCCTCTTACTGTATAACACACACACACACACACACACACACACACGCACGCACGCATACACACACACAAACACACGTTAATATTATTAATCATGTTCTTATGCCATTAGGAGACTCTTTAGTGTTTTTATTGTGCAGGACAGAGAAGTAGGGCAGTTGGTGAATGTGTGAACATGACAAGAAAGAGACGTTCTTAAAAATGTTACGTAAATAGTATATTATCAGCAGTTTTCGTTTGTTTATACATTTATTGCTACAAGGTCACAGTTCTTTCCTTGTGACTCCCACTAATTGTTGCAAAATTGCAAAGATGGCAACACGTTGTCCTTCTCTATACCAAATTCCATAAACTAAAACTGACTGCAAGATCCTGACAACCGGAAAAGACAAAAAATGTCTTGCAATAAGGCAATAGGGCAATAAGGGAAAAGAAAGAGAAAGGAAAGTCCTATTCTTCAGATTGTTGTTGTTGTCAGTCAGATAGGTTAGTCAGAGGTAGCAAGGGACATGGCTCCGGAATCATAGGAGCTCTTGATACATGGTTTGAGTGACAGCTGGCTGCCTGGGCTCTGAGCAATGGATGCTTCGATCTGAGCCTCCGACACCTGGATGGACAAAACAACGAGGGAAGTCTGTGAGGAAGATTTTACAGGAAAGCATACCTGGACTCTTTGGTGAAGGTCATTCTGCCATCAGCATCTGTATGTATTGGTAGTCAAAATGCACAATCAAAACATGCATTACCTCTTCAAACTTCTTGGCTTTGTACTGGGCGGCCCCTTTCAAGAAGTTCAGTAGGATAATGTCACAGAGCACTGTACCCTGCCGACACATAAAATAAAGTACAATCAATGCTGACAGCAAACATGAAAAATACATTTTTATTACCTTTAGCCTATCACAAATCCTTACCAGTCCGACAGAGGTGAAGGCAGCTACTAGGTTGATTAGTGTTGGGATTGTGTTAAACTTTCCTGCCTGGAAGAGATTAGGTCAGTTTAGATGACCGAACGTACTAACAGTCCCACGCATTTAAATATACTTATCTTTATTAGCTCCGCCAAGGAGGTTATGTTTTTGACTCAGTTAGTTCGGCTTTTAAAAACAGCGTTTTGCATAACTTGTTTGCTGACAATCAACTGAGGTTCTTAAAGATGACAATTTCGATATACTTACAGTCATGAATACAAATTTTCAATGAATAGTTGCTGTCTTGTTGAGACTTAGATGAGAAGATCAATCCCACTCTCAAATTTGTATGGTAAAAGTTAAGCTACCGTCAGCAACCAGTTAGCTTAGCTTAGCCTGAAGCTCATTAATGAACATGTTACCTTTAATTATTTATTCTTAACAGTAACCACATTCTAAAAGAACAGGCTGTCAGGTTCAACCTGTTTCTGGTATTTTTGTTAAGCTAAGCTAACTAGACACTAATCCTTTATGTTGCTGTTTTAAACAATTTATGGTATTATATAACTTTAAAGGACACATTTAAACATGTTTTTAAGTTAACAGTTTTGCAATAAATGTCAAGTGCAATCCCTTAGAAATGTGTTTTTTAAACATTTTAAATTTACACAAATTTCAAGGTTGCCACAACACTTCACACAACTCACATTGCCAGTGACCATTACATCAAAGCGGATTGCAAATGCTTTGTGAAGTGTCCGAAAATCTGTCCCATTCTCTGTCTTGAAATATTTGGCGAATCTGCATTCAAAGAAAAGACAAAATGAGACTAAAGAATAGAAGAAATGAAAAGATTGAGTAGACATCCAGAGTAAAAATCAGCCTCACGACCTGAAGTTGTAGCCTTTAGAGATGGCATTCTTGGCAAATGGTGCATCCAGTCGCGTAAATGAATACTTGGGTACACAATAATCAATGTTTAGGTCCAGGTTACACTTCCACTCAATGTTAATTCCTATTTCTCCACCCTGAAAGAGAAGGATCAAGAAAACAGATGCACCTTGAGAAGGAAGTGGTCAATAAGGTGGAACCGACTAGTGTTTAGAATTTAGCCTGATTCTTATTTGCTCAAGTTTCAGCAGTCACAATACACTTTTCTCTCTACTGTTGTGTTTCCTTGTTGTCATTTTGTCTAATAAAAAGTTATTAAAGTGGTAAAGTCAAGCTATCCAAGTTAATAAGTTTACTAACCTGACAGTTAGCAAACATTTAAGCTTTTTAGGATAGGGCATTCGCAAACAAGTTTATAGAATTATGCAGTTTATTCGAAAGATATAAAAAAAAAAAAATTGTCAGATCGACTCCTGTCTCATAATCTCATGTCTTCAAACTATTCCGCTTTTGTGGAACAGTTTCTGCGCAAACAGAAGAGGTTAAACAAAAGTAATTGGTGCAACACAGTAATAAACTGCAATAGCATCCCTTATTTTGGACTCTCCAGATCACTGTCCCTTCAAAGGTCAGCACTGTAAAGAGGGCTTGACGATCAACAGCGTGAATCCGCAGGGCAAAGTCTTATGACACTTTGTTTGATTTATTTCCTGTGCAGTTGCAATATTTTAGCCTTGATAATAAAGAGATAAGAAAATTTTGAGAAGGAGATAGGGGATCGAGGAGGAATAAGACCTGGGATGCCAGGGTATCCACGGACTGCCCAGTATAATTCAGCACGTCCCCCACACGAAAGATGGGGCAGAAGGGGTGCTTCTCCGGGTGGTAGGTACATCTCTTGATCTCTGTGGCCGTCATTGTGGTGGGAAAGTTCCCTCTAAGAGAAAATTATTTCATTTTTATAATTAGCAAACAACTTTTTTGTAGTTCTTGAAAGGAGCATGTCTCAGGCTATGTTTTTATTATGTACTTTCAACACTTGTTTTCAGCTGCATAAATTGGAGAATGTGTGTGTATGCAATCTTGTGTGTGACCTACCTGGTGACATTGAAGAGTGGAAAGCGAATACTGTTTTTGATGAAGATGGTGAAGTTGTTAACATCTAGCATCGGTTGGCTGGTCAGGATGTTGACAGAAAAGGAGGGGTTAGGATGACACTCAAGATCTGTGTGTGTGTGTGTGTGTGTGTGTGTGTGTGTGTGTGTGTGTGTGTGTGTGTGTGTGTGTGTGTGTGTGTGTGTGTGTGTAAATCTTACATCTCAACCTGGTCATTCTCAGCTGGACACCATCCCTCAATCTCACACCGACCATTCAAGGTGTCGTTGGAGGTTTGAATGCAAACACCTGTTATTACCCCTGGTTTGTATGACAGAAAGAGAGGAGGAGTGTCAGCTAAAGGGAAACACAATAACATGGTCATACCGTGGCAGCCATTACTTTTGTACATTACTTTTAATGTTACTTTACAGACTTTTAGGGGAAGTAACTGAACAAAACCTGTATATTATGTGTAGACCTGACCCTTATTTTTAAGACACAATGAATGGGATTTAAAAATTACAACAATTTTCAGCCTGAAAAGTTCTAAAGGTATTCCGGGAGTTATTATAAATAAAAGAATGCAGAGGCTGAGTGCTTAATCTGTTAAACTGGTTAAATTGCACATATATACTGTATATATAACTAGTTTAACGGATTAAGCACTCATTACATTACTTAGGTTATTTTTGTTAGTTTGGAGGAGCAGGACATTTTGAGTGTGACGTGTGGAAACAGGCTAGTTTGTGAACATGTGTGCCATTGACAACAGCCCACAATCCATCTTTTTTTATCCAAGATTTTTTCAATTGGACATTCATTTTCAGAACAAAAAAAATCCTAATCCTGTCTCAGGGATTGTATTAGGCCATTTCCTGTCTCCCTATGACAAGAGTTTGTTGTGTAGTGTGAAATTCATGAATTTAAGATTTCCGTAATGTAGTTTTAACAGTACAGTGATCTGTGAAAGTCTTTGGGAAACCTGTAGTGTGAGTTTAGCTAAAGTTTCTCTTTACAAAGATACTAGACTAGACTCACCGTTAGTAAGGACGCTGCCAAAATGCTTGTGGCAGTCTTTATCCGTGGTACAACTAAACCTTTCCCCAAACTGAAACACAAAACACAGACACTTAAAATTACATCATACATACACTTATCCAAAATTATTACCAAACATGGCAATAGAACATTTTGTAATAATGAGGCAAGTTAAAAGATATGTGACCATGTTCCTTGAATTAGACTTTCTAAGGACTCTTTTCTATGATTGCCCTGAGAGCTCTGGAGTTACTATTGGAGTTCTTCTAAAATCAGGTACACAAATCAAATATAATACAATAAATATCGAAGAATCAAATCAACAAGTATAATAGCTAAGACATTAAGTGGAAAAATAAAAGATTAGGGCAAACATTTGTAAAAGGCTTTAAAAATAGGTTTTTAGAAGTCTGCAAGCTTTACGTCATAGTGCAGGGCTCTGACTGCAAAAGCCACGTTTGGTCAGGAAAGGGAAAAAGAAAGTGTTACAATGCACTGGAACCGATTGGTAACCAATGATTTGAATGTGTTCTCACCTCTGCACATTTTCCTTGAAACTGATTTTCTGTGACTATGAGTTTAGTCATGATGCAGAAGATATCTGCACCCTGAAACACAACAGATACTGTATTTTAATGTAATGCAAACAATGGTCAAAATGTGCTGCACATAAAAAAATGTTCAGCTCATAAACTGACCGACAGCTTGTTCACAATAAAACAGATTTGAAAAAAGAACACACATAACAAAAGTTTATGGATCAACAATGGCCTAATGAACTCAAATCATTCTTTTACATGCACCTCAAACCACCACCAAACCTTAACTTCCACCTTAAAGGTGCCCCCCCACACGTATTTCATTACTTTTTGCTAATGTCTGAAGTCCTACCATGGACTGTAACATTTTTTGTGGAAAAGATCCCTTGGTTACCTTGTTTAAAGCCAATCTAGTGTGGTGTAGAAAGCCTACAGAAAGTCTCAGTTTATGCCAGTTCTCATTAATATTCAACAAGCCAAGCTGCTTGACTCTGATTGGCTAACAGCTAGCCAATGAGAGCCTGGTTATCAGTGTCCTTTACCCAGAGCAGCTGGGCGAGCTCATGAATAGTAATGAGCTCAGGCAACATGACATCAGACTGCCCAACTTTTGTAATTGGTCTGGTCTCTCCGCTTATTTCTTTTCAGTGGCTAGAGCTGACACAGGAGGTAGCAGTTCATTTTCACATTCACGACATAACATAAACACATATGGACCTAACATATTTTTAAAAATCCAAGTAAAAAACGATGCAAGGCACTTTTAAAGGAGTTATGTTTGTAGTCTGTCCGATAAGGAACCTCAGACAAAGTTGAAGATAGTTATTTTGTCCAAGGTCATGCTTATGTTTGTGTGGGCCTTAACCACATGTTATCAGAGTCACACACCTGTGGGGGGTACACATAGTCGGCCACATCCATCACACGGTCGTTATGGTAACCAAAGCCTTTTACTTTGGTCATCACAGAGGACTCAATGCCGGTATCGGTCACCTGATAAGCTTTCTCGTGGATGAAGACCCAGCTGCAGGACACAAACAATTTAACAGAAGGTCAAGAGTTCAGTTGAAGAAGTGGAGAGCATGAAGCGTCTTGTTTCTGCATACAATAACTCGTCAAATTCAGTCTTCATTTTTTTATCAAAAAAATGTGTTGATTAAACCTCTAGTCTAAAAATGTACTGTATTCTAACTTTCTTTACCATATCACATAACATGGTTCACTTACGTCTGAGGCAAAGAATTGATTGCTGCTTTAATTAAGCACTTCAACAATGTAATCATGCTATTTTCAGCAACTGATTGCCCTGGATTACTCATCCAAAGCTATACAATTGTTGTTGTGTAAATAATATTACTTTGTTGAACAGACCAGACCTAGGTTTCACCTAATGATAAATAGGAACTAAAGCCTCAGATGTTGGTCTGTAGGAACTGCAGCGTTTATTTATGGACAAACTGAGACCTACATTGCACAAAGAAATTACCACCTGACAGCATTACTGTTAATTTATTCTCTGTTCCGATCGGCAACAGATGTCTTCTCCGATCCACCCTCTCTTTTCAGCAGAGCTCAGATGTTAAATCTTGAAGTGAAACAAATGTCCTCCATATTGTGTACTCCTTTCTGTTATTTGAGTAGTTTATCTTAATTCAATTTTAACTCAACACACACACACACACACACACACACACACACACACACACACACACACACACACACACACACACACACACACACACACACACACACACACACACTACAAATCTTGAGAACAGAGTGTGTTGTTAAACAACCTTTTTTAAATTGCATGCTTAACTACTGAAGGCAATGATAATACATAAGAGGTACCAAATGGGGTTAGAAATAAAATATGATAAAAACTGTACAAAATTAAAGTATTTATTAATTGCACTACCAACATGTGCAAAGCTCAGATGTTTTTCCCTGAAACATAATTTAAAAGTTTTGAATTTGGGGGATCCTTGTGGTCCACTGATCTAAGATGTTTAATTTGATCGCAACATCCACAAGTTTAATTTTGGCTGTCTCTAACCTAAAGATAATATTCTTTTATCACATATTCTCTGCAGCGCTCAAGTAACATTTACTCAGGTTCTTTACATTCCTGCACAATTTTGAGGTACTTCTACTGTACTTTTATGTTACTTCATACTTTTACACCACTAACCTTTAGAGGGAAGTGTTATACGTTCCACTCCACTACAGTTACCAGTTACACTAAATGAGTTAAAATGATCTCACTCTTGACCAGATTAACATTAACATGCTGCTTACAGGTTCATGCATCAGCAATAACCCTCAAATGATTTCATTCATGATAATGTTACACTGACAGGGGACATTCTGCTGCACAATAATTGCTTTCACTTTTGATACTTTAATAACATTTTGCCAATAATACTTCCTTTCTTTTACTTAAGTATTTTTTTAAAGCAAGACTTTTACTTTACTTACTTAGTTACTTTTTACTTTTACATTGTTGTATTGCTACTTTTACTTACTACAGGGAAAACCGTTAGAGGATATCCCAAAAGCTGGCCAGATAAAATCTATCTGCAAAAAAACTATCTGCATGGCAAGTTTAAAAAAAAAAGTACATCTGTAATTTGGGTGAACCCAACCTTAAACACGAGAAATCTCAGAGATTCTAATTCCACAACCCCCGGAAAGGACGGATACAAAAACAAAACAAGGACCCACTATACATGCATGACAAAAAACAAAAAACATCACTGACCCGACAAAATATATGATGATGAGCAGCTGTACGAGCCGGTTGATGATGCCCACAGACCAGCTCTTGACCACCACAGACTTGGTGGTCTCGTAAGTGAAGAAGTCAGTGACGTAGCCCAACATCACGGAGCCCATGGCTGCTTGTTAGCGCAAGTCAGAGAGCAACAGACAACGGGCCGGGTCCTCCTGAGTCTGAGAGAAAAGTGCAACTCCTGTCCAGCCACAACAGGTGCCTTTAGGGAAGTGAAGTGATAAAACTGTATCTCACCCCTGATTCTAATAAGAGAAATCACACTGGTCCTGTCTTTCACTCACTTGGTGTGGTCTGTGTTCATCTGCTTCGTTGCATGTTTGATGGTTAAACCTCACTGTCCCTGTTCTCTGTGTTTCATTGGTTTATGACACAAACTGGACCTCCTCTTCCTATACTCATATGAGCCAGAGGATAATGTTAAAGTATCCTTCTTTCCCTCCCTCTTTCACACACACGCACACGCACACGCGCACACACAAACACACACACACACACTTTTCCCTGTGGGACAGCTGGTGCGGCTGCTCCTCCGTGTCTATGAAAGGAAGGAAAATTAGGTCTCCTGCCCTCCCTTCCCAGCGCTCCTCATCCCATAGTAGTATTATAGCTTTTATCTAAAGTACACTTCCATAATTTATTCATTCAGTGTTAATGAGTGACTCAGAGGGAATTTACTATAACAACCCTTCACATTTTACTCACAGAATCATAAAGCATGCAACATCATAAATAAAAATAATGTATTGCATTACCTGTTTATTTGTTTGGTTTATTTATTGGTTTATTTCACAGGCTCTTCAACAGGCATTAAATGGGATAGTTAGTCAAAAGGTTTGTTTTCATTTGTTCACTCTGGTCAAAAGTTACAAATGCTTCTCAAAGACTATTACTTAAACAAGAAACGAGTATACTAGGGTATAGGTACATCAGCTGTTTCATCGTTTATGATGTTGTTTTTTTAAACCTCTTGACTCATCAATTATGGTAATTTGAAAAATATGCCTTTGCTTTTAACGCATTCAATCACAAAGTGAAATGGTGAAACAGCAAGATGCGATTTCATTTGTTTTAAAATACATTTACCTAAATTGGCTGTTCTTTTAGGCCGTGTTTAGACTGCCAGGCCAAATATAATTTTTTTTGGCATATCCAGATTGATTCTAGAAATCTGCAAAATAGCCTCGGAATGGAAATTGTTTTGGTGGAAAGTACGTTCAAAAGTTGTTTTAGTCCTGCAACAGGTTGGACAAATAGTCTAGCTAGCTGTCTGGATATACCTTACAGAGATCTGAGAAAAAGTTAACCATAGTCCTCATGAATCGACCAAAGTTTAAAATGCCAACACAAAGGAAGCCCAAGGCAATATCTCGCCTAAATAAGTGAAATCTGGCAGAATTTCCATCTGCAACGAAACAATCTCGGAAGTAGAACGTCACGGATAGACTAGTATGTCTGATTTCTCTGGGGTCTCTCAACTGTTAAGTAGTCTTATCCTTGACGCTACACTTTGGGGATTGCTCCGGTGCCACAGGAAATTCCACCAAATGTACTTTATGTATTTTCCGTTTCCTTCCCCTTTCTTTGTATTGGAATTTTAAATTCGGTGGATTTATCAATCAATCAATCAAAATTAATTTATATAGCACTTTACAGCAACCAACAGGTGTACTAACTCATAAGTGACATAAAATTAGAATAGAATATGCTGAATATTATTGAAATAGTTTCAGAGTTACAGTTTGTCCACCAGGAAGCACTAACAAGTTTATCTTTAAAAATGTAAATGTTCCGCTCAGTACAAATGTCACAATTCAAGGCATCCTTAAGAGATCCCAAAAACGTTGAAAAAAGAATGTAAATATGTCATAAATGTCAAAATGTGTGACTGGTATCATCCAGGAAGAGAAAATGTTTCTATAAATTGCTGACTAATTGTGTTTTTTATATTTATTTATTATTATTATTATTTATTCAGACTCGTGAAGAAAGTACCATGTTTGACAAATATATGAAAATAAACATTTTTAACACTACAGACAGGACAGATTGGAAGACAATCAGGATCAAGTTCATCTGAGATCTGAGATCTGTCATCTTTCTTGAAAGTAGCTGTGAAAACTTCTGAAAGTGTCATATAACTTTAAATGTAACCACTCAGACAAAAACAACTGTTAAATGTGTGTCCATTTAACGTCATTTTGTTCCTTACAGTAAAGAAAAAAACAATCTGATTCTATACTTAGGGATTCCTATAGGAAGCTTGATGGACTGTAATGAATTATAAACACTGGTATTGACAACTGTAAAGTCGTTGCGACATATGATACAACCACTTCTCAATACACTTACAAGCACCAACAGCATTATTGCCTCTCACATCAGGATGTAATGCTGCAATGACAGTGTTTGTGTGTGTTTGTGTGTGTGTGTGTGTGTGTGTGTGTGTGTGTGTGTGTGTGTGTATGTGTGTGTGTGTGTGTGTGTGTGAGCGCGTGTGCCTAGAGACTTTGTCATTTCTTAAGTGGGTCCATTATGTTTGTGGTCAATTATTGGTAACCTAATACAAGACAGGATAAATACACATGAACAAGCTTTCAGACTGCATGTGACTAAGTTGTTTCTCACAAAGACTGTAAGCATTCCTGTAATGATCAACGATACTGTGAAACATATACAGTTCATCTACAAAGAGACGCTATTTGTGAGATTGTAGATGCGGACACACATGACATGCGGAAGGACTGGAGGACAATCCAATGGATTTCTTCGCGAATGGAGAAACCATCGTGAAAGTGATCATCATTCAACAATAAGGAATCTGTGTAAACACAATCACACATAATCTGTCTTTGACCGCTACATTTAGGACATGCCAGCACACAAACATCTCAAGATCATGTGACCATAACCGACACAGAAACAGAAACAGTTGAAACATTAACTTGACAAATTGGCAGACAATTTGGTATATTCATGGTTCCCAGACAATAAAGTCTAATTACTTTGATCCCCCAACGTTTCAGTTAGAACCACCATAAGATTGACATTTGTCATTTTGGGTGAAATGTCTAAACAACTAATTGATAGATTGCCATTTAATTTGGTTTAGACATTCATGTCCGCCTCAGGTTAATCACTTTTGTGATCCCTTTGACTTTTCATCAGAGGACTGAATTAAGGTCAAAATTTTAAATACTTTTTTTTTTTTACCAAATTCCAAAACAAATCAGCCTCATATGTACTTTTTGTTTACCGCTAATTAGCAAATGTTAGCATGCTAACACACTCAACTAATAACATTATACCTGCTAAACCCCCACATGGCAGCACTGTCATTTTGAGCATTTTAGTAAATTGATGTTAGCATTTAGCTCAACGCACCAATTCACCCAAGTACAGTCGGTAACACTTTATAATAACTATCATTGATAGATGGTAAATTGATAGTTAATTAATCTTTAGTTATGTCATTTTACTGTTAACAATTAAATTATAATTAATAAAATATTGTCTGCCTATAAGAAATCATGCTGGTTTGAAGGCAAAGGGTAGTAACACCAAATATGATGTGATTTAGATTTTTCTTTTGTTTGCTCACTTTTCATTTTGTAAATTTATAAAAATAACAAATAATTATTTATATTTTTGAAAGCATTCTTAGTTACATACAATATGTATGTATGTATATGTATATGTATATAGATAATGTTTTTATATAATTTAATGAAAAGAAATGTATCATTGCTTTACCAAGTACTATTTAACAAAGTATTATAGTCATCTATTGCAACTTTATAATAACCATCCAAGCACTGTTTATAGATGGTTTACAAACCAGCTAGTAACCTTTAACTTAACCCTTAAGTGGAATATATATACTGTATATACATGCTGTATAGCTAACTCTCTCAAAAATCAATTCAAATGACTTTGTGAAAAAAGGAATTGTCCCAAAGGGGTTGTTCTGAGGACACCCAGTCAGTGTTACTGCAGCAGGATGTGCAAGAAGAGTATCTTATCATCAAAACCAACACTGTCCAAGTGGAAGTGAACCACACATCCGGGAGTGTTCGGCTCTTGAAAACCATCCTATTTGACCCTAATATAGCAGCCCTTTTACAAACCACCATGTACTTAGGCATTGGACTCCTGTTTGTAACCACTGTCTCCCAAACATTCACTAGTGTTGCCATTTAACTTCCAGTGATAACACACAATCTCAAACCACCCTGCCTGGTTAAATGGGCCTGATGTACAACACTGCAGAGAATAGCAATTCAAGGGAATGTCCAGAGTAAGACTAGGGTAAGAACAAAGATCTCCCTGAGCTGCAGTGCCATTTTAACAGTGGATTGGTGGACGCTTTCATGTGGTAAAAAATACCAGTAAAATGTATAAATGAGTCCTTGTGCATTGAGTTCGGAGGCTTCAACCAATTGCCACTTTGCTCGTTAGAAAGCCATGATGTATCTCTGATGGGTGGGCAAAATTCTCTGGGCAGTCAAAAGGATAGAAGGAGGAGGCAACTTTGCCCCTTATGACCACATAATCTGGAATATGGCCCCTTTTAAGGTCATAAGGGGCAAGATTCCAGAGTGGCCCATCTGAGCTTTCATTTTCTCAAAGGCAGAGCAGGATACCCAGGGCTCTGTTTACTCTTATCACCATTGCTAGCCACTGGGAAACCAGTGGCTAGAAATGATAATAATAGGCAGTTATATTTGACAACTTCCAAACTGTAAAAAAATTCTACATGTACAGTCAAAATAAATGAAACATGTGGTTGAACCTTGGCTTTCAGGGGCCTAATATGGAATTCAACTAGTAGCTACCGGTAAACATTGTTTTTAAAGGTGCCCTGCCAGACAAAACAGTTTTGACTTGCATTTTTTTTTCATATAAATATGTTAGATCCATATGTGTTTGTGTTATGCCGTGAATGTGAAAATGAACTGCTACCTTCTCGGTCAACTCTAAAGCTGGTCAGTCTGATGTCATTTTGCCGAAGCTCATTAATATTCATGAGCTTGCCCAGTTGGCTGGGTAAAGGATACTGATTACCAGGCTCTCACTGGCTAGCTTTTAGCCAATAAGAGTCAAGCAGCTTAGCTCGTTGAATATTAATGAGAACTGGCACAAATTGAGCTGAGCCTTCCTGCAGGGTTTCGATACCAATTAGAATGGCTTGAAACAAGGTAACCAAGGTGTTTTTTGACAAAAAATTTTAGAGTCCATGGTAGAACTTCAGACATTACCACAAAGTAATGAAATACGTGTGGCGGGGCAGCTTTAAAGTTGTTGGGTTCCCATTATACCCACAGCAGCATGATATATACAGTTCCGTACAAAGAAACCAGCAAAGTGCGGCTTTATTAAAAATTATTCATTTATTTATTCAAGCCTGAAAACAAGACATTGTAAAACACAAAAAAACACTTAACTGTGTTTTTAAATGCTCTACAGAGAAAGAACAAAACTGCTTCATATCGACTTCTTCTAATCCAAATGAAATCAACTCCTATAGTCTGAGAAAAGTTGTACACCAGTATATCACTATTTTACTGAGAGCACAGGGGAAAACTCGTTCGAATATCAAATACCACATGAGCTTTCAGAGTCACAAGATGAGTGTGGACTCCTAAAGCAAAATGTGTAGAAGAAAAAAAAATACAACTCCAGTCTGTTGATTCGTCTGTTAGTCCATTTGTGTGAGATCAACATAAAGAGTATAAATGCTTGGTCCTTGGTGTGTCTGGTGGGTAAAAGTGTGTGTGTTTAGTCAGACTCTTCATCTGAGCTGGCAGGTGTGGACACAGCCTCTTCCTCCTCCTCATCATCCGATTCCTGGTTAAAAAAAACACAAAGAGAGGGGATTAGCACAATGTGCGTGTGTATATATATTGTGTAATAAAGACAACAAGTTTTTTGTTCCCTATGCAATCTGAGATAATCCATCAGATTTGTGTTACATACATAAAAAAATAATGACGGAATGGCCATTTCCATTTATTATGTGTTCCATTGCCATGCCACTGCCAATGTATAAACTAACTTGCGGAGCGGCAAGTTGCGGAGGTGAGGTTTTGCAAATGAGCAGTGGAGTAGTAACGCTACAAAGCAGAGATTCATTTAATCCTCATGGCCCCCTTGGGAGCATCCACACCACTCTCCTCTGCGCTGAGGTCTTTACTTCTTTCCAGGGGGTCCGTGGACCGCCTCTCGTTAGATTTAGGTCTCCCTAGCTTCCTCTTGCCTTGGGAATTATAGTCCAGAGCTTGTCTTGCTATGTTCCTTAGATTCTTCCTAAGTGTATGACCGATCCATTACCCCTTTCTGGATTTGATTTCAATGTGGATTTGCTCCTGGTTCATGCCAGGTTTACATCTGGTATCTTGTTGGGCCACTAAATCCTCAGTATATATCTGAGACAATTGTTAATGAACACTTGTAACTCTGAATTCCTGCTGCTTGCGTTGCTAGGCTCTTCCCTCTCTTACCTGCAACTTCTCTGCATCACTTTATTTTATTTGGGGCAGTTTTTGGTCACAAGTCCTGTCTGGTCCATTCCTTTTCTTCTGCGATCAGACCTGCAGACTACCTTATCTAAAAAGTCCTCTCGTCTCTGCCCATTACCATTAGTTGATTTTGATGTACTGATTTACTCCAACATAAAAACACATTTGAAAATAAAAGCATTGTTCTCACATTTCAACTCTCCCATTTTGCAGCAATAAAACTAAAGTGATATAACCAAAAAGAGAAATCTTATAGATAAGACAGATGTTGACAAAGTTTCCTTTTAGGGACATCATTTAAAATTGGGAAAAATTAGAAGTTTGAAAAAAGGTTATAAATTGCAATATATCGCAGAACATTGCAATATGTTTAAAATTGCAATAATACTGTATTGTGGTGATGATATCGTATTGGGAGGCGTGTGGTGATTCCAACCCCTAATGCATATTGTTGCTGTCACTACCTAGAGCTTAGTACTGCCGCATTTATTTAGAACCGCATCATTATGGAGCTGTTTGGATTATTATTATTATTATCTATTATTTAATTACATATTATTCTATATAATTTCACGTCACTTATTTGCTTACATTGCAATATTTTTGTACTATGGCCACCTAACTTTACTTAACAATATCTTTTATATAATGCCACTTTACATTTATTCAGTACTTTTTGCACATTGTCTGTTTGTTGGTTTGTTCTTCTTTACTGTAGAAAAATGCTGCTGTAACAAGTGAATTTCCCCATTGTGGGATGACTAAAGTATTATCTTATACTGTCCATTTACTAGAAACTAATGGACAGTCAATCGGAACCAAGAAGTTTCAGTGCCCCTTCTATAACAGCAAACAAACCATGACTTCATGTCCCCTCAGTCACACAAAACAATCTCTGCATTGACCTAAAATACAAACTTGGAGGTGATGAAAAACAATGTTGCACCCATGTGTTTAACCCTCGTGTTGTCTTTCCTTTAACCATGAACCTTGTCCTTCCAGGTCAAAATTGAAAATGAAATTTTTTTTGTGCTTTTTACAATGTTTTTGTCACTTTTCTGATTTATTGGTCACTTTTTCCATGGCTTTGGCGCTTTTTTTATAAACCTGAGCTGGTTTCATGATAGATTTATCACTTCTTCTTGGAATTCATGGTCATCAAACCTCATTTATATCAAATTATACATAAGTTTTTAGGTAAAAAGGCAGAAAGTATGAATTAAGTTGACTAATAGTCAAGATCAGAGGATGTTGAGTGGATCACAGATGTGTAAATGTCAAAGTCTAGTCCGGATGCTGTTTTGAAACAATTAAAAAAAAAAGAAAAAAAGAATTAAAATGCTATAAGATGAAATAAACACCCTAATAATTAAATGAAAGTAATCATTAATGAAAAACGCATGGAATCATACATGTTATTTTTGGGAAATTTGGTTGAAAGAAATCCATATTTCTGATATAAACTTTGAAACGGGTCAATTTGACCCAAGGACAACACAAGGGTTAACATGACAAAAAAATGTATATTACATACCAAGAGACTGACTCACTACAGCGAGTGATGTCTGAATGTTGTGGTGAAAAGAAAGGATGAATCTGATAATGGATCCTGCAGCTAATACTGTTGTTTATCAAGACTGGCTTTACCTTCTTCCGCTTGGACTTGCTCTTATGGTCAGAGTCTGATGAACTCTCGCTGGTCTCGATGAACTCTTTACTTTTGAAGCTGTCATTGCCTCCTCCCCGCTCCCTTTCCTTGTCTGCACTGGCAGACTTCCTCTTCTTCTCCTCCTTCTTGCCTCCAGATTTTCTACTCTCCCTAACAGGTCAAGGGTGGGGAGAAAAGAAATTGGACATATTTGAGACAGATTGTATCAAAGAAAAAAACAAAACAAAGTTTAGGTCCTGTAAGTCTTACTTTTTGGAACTGGAGGTTGCTCCTCCGCCACTCTCTTTGAACTCTTGCTTTGCTTTTTCATAATTCCTCTTTGCCTCTCCAGCCTTTGTGTCCCACTCCTGAAGGAACAGAGAAGCAGGGAAGTGTAAAGGAGAGGAATGAATAAAACATGCGACAAATGAATAAAGACTTTGCATAGCACAAGTTCAATGCGGCACAGATGTGATGAAACCACCCCATCTGGCTGTAGTTCTTTGAAATAATGCATTTCAACTTTACTGTCAACTAAATGTATATAGACTGATTTATATGGGCATTCATATACCCATAAAATAAGTGCAGGCTCCCTTCTGACAACTGTAAAAAAAAGTTGAATTAGGTTCATTTTCCATTTTAAATGACATAAACTGACTTCAGAGAAAAGGTGTCCTAGTAGATCCAAATCAATTTAAAATTAAAATAATCATACCTACAACTTGCATACTTTGATTTTAAAATTATTCTATGGTCACAGCCACTCTCTAACACAATCGTGTTGTGTTGTACTCACCAGGAACCCCAAAGAAAACATAAATGTGGAATGCAAACTAATATTTATCTTAAATATTTAGTGTTGTAAGAGCACAGGAGTCAAACTACAGCAAATTGTCTCTCCTCTTCCACGGTCTCCTGCCTTACCTCCTTCTCGTCTTTGCCTAGTCGTCTCCACATCTCTCCGGCCTTCTTGGAAATCTCTGTGATGGAGATGCCCGGGTTCTCTGACTTGATTCGCTCGCGGCTGGAGTTGAGCCACAGCATGTAGGCACTCATCGGCCTCTTGGGACCGCCGGTTTCTTTCTGCTTCTTCTACTCAGATTGAAGGAAGGAAGGGAATTAAAAGGGAAAGAGTGCAATTATACAGGTTAATATATGCTACGCATCTGTTTGCAATACTAGAAACTAAAAAAAGAAAAATGACTGCTGGATTCAGGTATTTTTTCAACGTAATATTTCTCTCATGTTTTCTCCCTGTCCCAACTGCTCTTACCTCTTTGCGTGGTTTCCTCTCTTTTTTCTCCTTCACCACTTTGGGTTTCTTGGGCTTCTTCTTCTCGCTGGCATCATCACTATCGCCCCCGTCATCGCTGCTGTCGCTCGCTGAGGCATTGCTGTCGTACCTGATTGAGGTGGAGAAATTGGGAAAGTTACGTCAGCTAGGTTAAAATAAGCCAAAGGGTCAACAGACTTAAACAAAAAGCGAGTTTAATGGCTCTGACACACCAACCCGACGGCCAAACGTCAGCAGAAAAGACAGTAGGACCGACTGCAGGCTGTCTCCCTGAGATGGTAAAAAAAAAAGAAAAATAAAGTGCCTCGGAACACAGTGAAGCGACACCGACATGAGCGTACATTTAGCGCGAGACGTAATACGTCTTTTGAGAAGAGCAGGCTAATCTGTATTGCCGCCTAAAAAATGAAAACCGGCAGCTGCTTGGACAAACGCTTCACGTAGGTCTGGCTTCTCCAGAATTTCAAAACCGACCATAATGGCGGCTCGTTTGGTATATGATCTCGGATTTTACAAAGATAGTTCTGAAAACATTTTAAGTGAGAAATAGGACATACAGTTATTGAATTGGTCTTCATTTCAGATCAACAAAAGCCAGCTTAAAAGATTTGTCAGATTTTGAGAGGTGTTTGTAACACTCATCCCGCTAGTCATTTCCGGGTCAGCACTCCACCAATCAATTAATAGGTCATTAAGCCCGACTGTCTACATTCCAATTCAACAAGTAAAAATTGGTCGAAATTAAAGCAGACAGCTCCTCCAACTGACAATGGCACGGAACACACCAAAGAGACTCGAGTCAACGACCTCGCCAGACTGTCCAACAGCCGATGATCAAGTTGGTGTGTCAACGCCTTAACAAGAAGCCACTTACTCTTCTGCAATGTCGTCATCTTCTTCTCCGGGGTTAAACGACTCATCTAGAATGATAAAAGGCAGAAAATCAAACCTATTGATCTCCTGAACTCAGCATGTATTGCCTACTTCTGTCATACTGAGACGGTTACCGCTTTCGCCATCTGACTCCTCGCTGTCGTTGCCCTCTTCTCTGATCTTGCCCTCAGCCTTCATCCTCTCCAGGTAGGCGTCGTGCTGGTCGTCGTCTGAGTCACTGTACTCGTCAATCTTACCCTTCATGCCCTGTAAGTAAACTGCACGGTCAAAAACAAACAAAACAAACCAACAGTACTCACAATACAGCATAGCCATTGTAGAGTCTTCCAGGACCTACTAGCCGCCAGGCAACGCTCTTGTTAGATAGATAGATGGATAGAAAATATTCTTAATTTATTCAATAAAATGCAAGAAGATATTGCAAAATGTCAATCACAATTTCACAGAGGTCTAGGTACATTTTCAAATTGCTTCTTTTGTCCAACCAATGGGCCATAAATATGTGGCAATTTGTGGGGATTTTGACTTAATATAGGATGTACACAAATAATCACTTATCAATATTATTATCCTTTGATTGTACATTTTTTAGCCAATTAATAAAATACCATGTTTGGTTAGATGTCATGAATTGTAACATTGAGCCTCACGTAAGACTATTTGCGTATTCTTAACCAACATCTCTCCTACTGTTTTCTGTGATGCTCCCTCATCGGAGTTTTCCAATCCGGAGTCAACTTCACCACCTTGTAGTGAACTATAAACAGCTACCTGAGGCCTCCTATTCTTCTTTATTCCTGCCAACTTTATTTCATAAAAGATGCCACCCAAGAGTAAAAAGCAGACGAAAGCATGTATCCATGTATTGTAATGTTATCTTAGACCAAATCCAAACAGTTTTCCATCTCCATGCAGCAATATCTGTCTGCCAGGGGACAGATAGACGACAAGTCAGGAAGGCTCTTAAAACACCAACAGGAAATGGAGAGCAGGCCCATTAATTTTCATTGACCTACTCAACAGACCCTGTCACCATGGCAACAGATGGCCCCGTAACCAGAGACACCAGACCAGAGAGTTGCTGCTTGGACTTTGTCGTCAGACAAACCAGGAACTTGTGCATGTCAACAGACAGCATTAATGCAATCAGCACTGCCTATGTTCAGCAGTGGTCATGCTGACAGCTGTGTCTAGTGTTAAAGCACACCAAAAGCCCCCGGGCCACACATTAGTCAGCACGATGCGCACACATTATCAGAGTCTCACACCCCTTCACATGACGCGCGTACGCACACACTCACAATCAAGATTATAGGAAACCATCATTGGGAACACACAGTCTCACACACAGTCTCACACACACACACACACACACACACACACAGACAGACACACAGCGGGACGACATGCAAGCAAAAATCAATCCACACCAGAAAAACCAAGCGCCTAGTTCACACATGACGCCCGTGACCATACCCACCTTCTTCTACAGGGGTACAAGGACGGACAGACAGGAGAAGGGCAACAAGCATCAATATCTGGGATCAAAGTCTGACAAACTCATGAAATGTATTTACTTACAAACTGGGAGATGTTTAAATGACTTACTTCTTTGAACCCTCTGTTCTTGATGTTGAGCTTCTTGGCATTAACAAAGTCAAACAGTTTTCCGTACTCCTCTCTAAAAGAAAAAGAGAAATAAGACCGGGCTCATTTTGGCTGAAATTCTCTAGATAGCTTCAAGCTGGACGAAAAGATCTAAAATCTGTATCATGATACTTTTATCTCAATAACAATGAATGCAACTTTTAAAGTATTTTTCAAATATATCAGTACATGAAATTTCCACTCTGATGTTTGCTAACCTTTTTATAATGTTTTTATAGATTCATTACGGTATGACCAATTTAACATTCTGGCCTGGACTTTAGTCTGACTGGTTGGCTGAACTGAGTTTCTGCGTGTAGCGTCCTCACCTCTCAATGCTGCTGAAGGTGTACTGATTTCCCTGCTTGGTTTCAATCTCAAAGTCAAATGATCGTGTTGTAGTGGTGCCTCGTGCAAAGTTGACGCAGGAGATCTCCTCAAAACGCAGGTGCACGGGGGGTTTGTGGACATAGATGAAGCCCCTCTCCAGGGGATAGAGGAGGCCTGAGGACGCCTTGTAGGAGCAGGTAATGCACTGAGCCCCGGAGTGGCTGTGGAAGAATGATGCACATTTAACCGGATTTACTTAAGTATATGAGAAAAAGCGTTTTGTCTACTAGGCGCTTACCCCTGGAAGTTTCCAGGCACAGTGATCTTGCGGTTGACCAGGGCCTTCATCACCCTGCTGACCATCTCATACAGAGACCCTGACATGTTTTTACTGAGTTTGCCCTCAAAGCGGCGCTCCACATCCTCCCTGTTAGATACAAACAGACAAAGACACAGGTTTATTATCTTCACATAAACACTTTAGACAGCTTTCTGGTGTGTGTAGGCAACAATGCAAACAGAAGCAGTAGCTGGTGCCACTATGAACTTGTGTAAATTATTCCTCCAGACCTTTGCTTCCCCCTAGTGGATAAATGCTGTACAACATCAAAAAGCAAGCTTGTGTTATCATTAAGTTGAGTCACCATAATCAACACATGAAGCTAAGTGCAATATAAGTCTGAAAACCATTCAATATCTGGTGTGACAACCATTTTTCCTCACGCAGTGCAACACATCTCCTTTGCACAGAGTTGATCAGGTTGTTGATTGTGGCCTGTGGAATGTTGGTCCACTCCTCTTCACTGGCTGTGCGAAGCTGCTGGATAGTGGCACGTCCTGGAACACGCTATCTTATACGCTGATCCAGAGCATCCCAAACATGCTCAATGGGTGACATGTCCGGTGAGTATGCGGACCATGCAAGAACGGGGATGTTTTCTGCTTCCAGGAATTGTGTACACAGCCCAGCAACAAGGGGCCGTGTATAATCATGCTGCAACATGAGGTGATGGTTGTGGATGAATGGCACAACAATGGGCCTCAGACGCCATTGAATCAAGTCGTCAGTTACAACGAACTGCAGTCAGGTCGAGACCCCGATGAAGCATGCAGATGAGCTTCCCTGAGACGGTTTCTGACAGATTGTGCCGAAATTCTTTGGTTATGCAAACCGATTGTTGCCGCAGCTGTCCGGGTGGCTGGTGTCAGACGATCTTGGAGGAGATCATGGGCTGCTGTCTCTGAAATGCCTTTGGAGACGGCTTATGGAAGAGAAATGAACATTCAATTCACGGGCAACAGGTGGACATTGGTGGACATTCCGGCAGTCAGCACGCCAATTGCACGCTCCATCTAAACTTGCGACATCTGTGGCGTTGTGTTGTGAGATAAAACTGAACATTTTTGAGTAGCCTTTTATAGTGGCAGGCCAAAGGCACACCTGTGCAATAATCATGCTGTCTAATCAGCATCTTGATATGCCACACCTATGAGGTGAATGGATTATCTCGGCGAAAGGGAAGTGCTCACTAACACAGATTGTGAACAATTTTTGAGAAAAATAAGCTTTTTTTGTACATAGAAAAAAGTATTAGATCTTTGAGTTCAGCTCATAAAAAATAGGGGCAAAAAGTGTTGCGTGTATAATTATAATTTTGTTTTTGTGTATAGCTTATATTGCACTTAGCTTCATGTAGCCCATAAACTCATGGTGTCCTTTACTGTTATAGACTCACTCGCTCATGTTGAGGGTGAGGCTGAGGTCCTCTTCCTTGGAGAAGAGCAGGATGAGAAAGTGATAACGCGTCTGACCCTGCTTGATGGGAGGATCCAGACTGATCTATTAAGACAACAACACAATGACAAACGGGGAGAAAGAGTGTGAGAAGGAACGAGAGAAACAGCAAGGGGGGAAAAAAGCTTGTTCTGGGTACAAATTAAATAAAAATGACAAAATTGGGCAGAAATGTCCACTTACCACAAAGAACATCTGCCTCTGATCCTTGTGCGGCAGCAGGAATAGACGGAGGACGGTGGTGTAGGGAATCTTGTAGTCAAAGGTCTTACCATGGAGGTGAAGGAAAGTTGGGTAGATACGGATGTCGTATCTAAGTGAGGAAAAAGAGAAATGAGAGATCGGTTGAGCTAAAATCTGAACTGAGTGGTGTAAATGTTATAACATAAACGTGGAAATATGTGAGTGACTTTGTTTTGTGCTTAAGTGCTGATCTTCTACCTTCCTCTGGGTGTAAGGCACTGCAGCTCTTTGAAGATACACACAGCGTCGCCTGTGGCCTGGATCACATCAGCCTTAGACAACACATTCTCAGCAAACGCCTGTATGAAAACACACACTTTTAGCACTATTACCAACGCAGATAAAAAAAAAAAAAAAGTAAAATAAAAAAGTGCTGTATCTGAGAAAGAACTACAAGTAGAAAAGGAAAAAGCCCATCCTTCCTCACCTCCACAGGGTCTTGTCGTTCATCAGACTGGTTGGGCGGGACGTAGAATCGGACCTCCATGAGGGAGACCTCTGTGTCGTCGTTCTGGTGAAACTCCAGCGTGACTTCATTCTTCCCTGTGGCACACTGGGACACGTTGGACAGTGGGACCTCGAATGCTGTGCTGTCATTTACTTCAAATGATAACAGCGGTCCTGCGGTGTGAGAGGCAGAGAGAAACCGGAAAAGTTAATGTCAGTGGCAGCTTATTTCTCAAATTTTCAAAAGTCCATTTGTGTTTTCCCCCCATTGAGCTATCATCATCATAGAGCCTTATAGTTAAAAGATATGAAACATCATCAGGGTTCTCAGCACATGAGAAAACTGTCTTTAGGCTGTTCTTTACAGATCATTTAGGTTGATGAAAATACATTGGTGAGAACAAACAACCTGACACAGTAGCTACTGATATGCACCCTGTTCTTCATTTTCAAAACCAGGACCATTAGAGCTGAAACAGAAATCGATTAACCAATATTTTTGATTGATAATTAACGGACAACTAATTCTGATAACTGATTAATTGTTTGGGTCTTTCTCAAAGAAAAATGCAAAACATTTGCTGGTTTTCAAATGTGAGGACATGATGCTCATCTTTCATATAAAATAGTAATAGGAATCTTTGGACTGCTGGTTGCACTTTTTTAGATAAAAATTATCAACTGAAAAAATAATCTAGTTTCAGTTGCTACACTGACCACGTGACAAAGCTAATCTTGCTGTAACCTACTGGTGAGGACATTGTTCGTTGGGTTTTTACCTGAGAACTTGGCCGTTCCCCAGTTCCATCCCTTCACACACATGTCCTTCTCCGTCAGCTCCACTTTGTAGTTGGCCTTGAAAAACTCTGAGATCTTCTCAAAGTCCTGATGGACAAGAGGTAAGAGCAAAGACAAAGTTGAAAAGGAGTGGAAGTGTTGAAAAGAGGAGGAAATAAATGAAAAAGAGGAAGGCTTCATGTTAGTAAGGCAGTAACACACTGGCACCGCGTGGGTCAAAGCTTAGAAAAATACCCTCCAAGAAGAGTGAGGGGATGGAGAGTTAATTAATCACAACGCAATTATAACCGCGCCTGCCGCTGAGGCCTCTTGGGAACACTGGAGGTGAATGTAATCCATCTGGCCCCTCTGTCCTCCTCCCCTCCCCACACCACTGCTGACAATCAGCCTGTTTATTTATCCTGCAGGCCCGCTTTACAACTGCAAATGACACACACAACCAGTCACACACAGCGACAAACACATGCTCAATCACTCTTACACACACCCACACACACATACACACAGTAGTGCACGCACATGTGGAAATGATTGTGGTGTGTGAGTGTGTGCCGGGTAGAGACTCTGTGGGAAACAGAGTTTACGCACCTGGATATCTGCCTGTCCATAAGGTTATTACAGCCAATTAGAGAGAAAGAGAGCGAGAGAGAGCGAGAGAGAGTATTTGTGAGCCTGTATTGAGGCATTGTTTAGATAAAAGAACATGTGTGAGCAGATGTGTAAAATGTATAAAAAACAAGAGTTTGTGCAGAAGCGGTCTGTTTGTGTCGTGTGGGTGAGACGTGTGTGAGAGTTTGAGAGTGTTGTGAGGTGTGTGGTGTGTGTGTGTGTGTTGTGTGTGTGGGTGTGTTGGGGTGTGTGGTGTGTGGTGGTGTGTGGTGTGTGTGTGTGTGGTGTGTGTGTGTGTGTGTGTGTCTTCTCAGTGTCCTCATCAGGTCTGTTGAGTGTTCCTCTACTCCTCATTACAGTTTTGGCAGATTTGTTGTTGCTCAGCTCATTTAATCATAATAAACACAGACCCCTACTACCCACCACAGACCCACACACAGTCTACCAACTAACCGTCTGTCTTTTATTAGTACATTTTTCAACCATGCTTTCCTTTCAACCTTCAACTTCTCATGTTATAAAACCATGGATGTATCAGAAAAAAATATAATAATGCCATCAACATTTTTGGGCACAACTTGATCAATACTCACTAAACTGAAACTAACTTGCCAATACGACAGCAAATATTTTATATATACAGTATATATTTTGCAAAAGTTGCAGTAGGGATATAAAACCTTATCTTGAGAAATGTACACAAGTTTTACTACAAAACCCTTTTGTTAAGTTAAAGAGTTAAGAGCCAGACGTCTCAGACATTTTTAACTAATTGTTGATACTTGACAGTATTCTAGACATAGATTTTCCTGTAAACAAAAAATGTTGAGGTTTGATAACCGGTCCTGGACAAGACCACTCAAGCTGGATATTATTTTGTTTTATTTAAAAGATAATGGGTACCAGTCTGAGCGAGCATTGAAACTAACGACTATTTGTTTTCTATTAATTACTATTAATTTGGGGAGGTGACGTCTTGTATTGTCCAACCAACAGACAAAAAAACATAATTTTTATTATATAAAAACAGGAGATATTTGTGTTTCAGAACTAGATGATTATTTAGCATTTTTCGTGACTTGAACAGTTAATTGATCATCAAGGAATTGTTTTTTCCCCCAGACAACTGAATAATCGACTAATTGTCTAATTGTATTGTTGGTCCAAAAAAACTTTTGATGTTCAATACTCAGCCCTGTCACCAAGATGCAACCCCAGTGGGCAGCTCTGTACATTCAATGCCACACCTTAAAACATAAACACTGATGTTTTGGGCCAATAACAAACTACACATGTACATGACACAAGCAGAAGAGACGGACATGCCTCTACAACCCCTGGTCATCGAGTAGACAATTACAAGTCAGCTACATAACAGCCTATCTGGCTTGCTCAAGGATGCTTCAGAGGGACAGATGCAGCGAAGCTCCTGAACAGCTTGCCAGCGGCTAAACCTCCAGCCAACTCCCGATTGCTGACACTGGCTGTGGGATAATAAACAATGACATCACCCCCTGTGCTCCGGGACGAACGGATCCATCTCCAAAAAAGTATGCTGATTAACCCCAGGAGACGACACCGCTCGCAGCCACAGACTCCAGGTTATACCCGCTCCTCCATCCCAGTTTTTTTTTTATTTTTTTTTTTTTTTTTACTTGGTTGCTGACATTTGCCATACACTCAGAGCAGCGGGGGAAAGGAAGATTTTTTTTTTTTTTTTAAATAGGGTGATAAAAAACAAACACAACCACATTTTTTTCTTGTCTGTATTTTGACCCAAATTGTTTGAGTGGATTGATATAAACACTGACTCACATGAGCCGATGATTACACTGTTTATAGAACACACATGCTAGCACTGGTTTCCCTCATTAATCCCATTAGGAGCTTTTGAGAGAAGAGAAGAGCTGACTCTCTCACACACACACACACACACACGCGCACGCGTGCGCGCCTTTCGCAAGATGGTAGCGTTTTTTTTCGTGGAAATGTCAGACACTGGATGGAAGTTGTTTATCGGTGGTTTCCTTGCTTGTGTTACATCTCTTGTCGTAAACACAGCGCTCAACAAACCAGCAGTGTGTCGTCTGTAATATTCCACTGATGCCTTGTTCTCCTCTGAGTAAGGTAACAATTACTTCGCGGAAACAGAAAAATACAACCAGGGAGAAAAATGTAGTCTGTTGAGGTATCACAACAGGAAAAAAAAAAAAGGAAAAACTGAGGACCAGTCAGGAGCTTGAGAGCCTGAACCGCCTTCTAAAACCTTAAAAACTGTGAAATCACTGGTTTATTAAACTGCACTCACCGTGTCCCTGAAGCCGTCATATTTGTAGACATGTCCTGAGCTGGTGCCCAGCTTGATGCCGTGACCCAAACACACTCTTCTCCACTGGGCCAGGTTGAGCTCACCCGCCTGGATGCTGTCCACTTTCCCAGTCTTGCTGCTCTTATAAACCACATTTTGCTTGCTGAAACGCAGCCGCCCGTCATTCTGCAGTGACAAAGGTACAGACACAAACAGACACAGGGCTTGCGTTAAAACGCCGGGATTATAAGGTCACACAAAGAGTTTTATTAGAGTAAAGCTGAAAAGAGATTGGATTGGTCAAGTGACAATAATTGATCGGCCCATTTTGGCGATCGATCCTTTGTTTAAACAAAAACTTACTGGTCCCAATTTCTCAAATGTGTATATTTTTTGGCTTTCCAAGTGTTCTAAAATCTTTGGGTTTTGGACTGTTGGTAAGACAAAACAATCTGAATTTGTCAACCTGGACTCTGACAAAATGTGATTGTCATTTCCCCCTTTTCTGATATTTAATAGACTACATAAGGGAAGAATTGGCAGATGATCGATAATTGTTATAACTTTTTTGCAGCCATATTTGATTATAATTTCTAATACCTTGATTTTGCAAAATTATTATTTTTCCACATCCCTTACACACAAATACAATTTACCCCAGAAAGCTCAAACATAACTTTTAAAATCAGCATAGAGATGTCTGTAGAGCCAAAAAAACAACAAACTCAACCCCATGCTTCAGTGATTCTTAAAGTGAGACCCATGAAAAGATTTCAGATTTCATTTAAATTAGCATGATTTTATTTTAATTTTTTACAAAACGTTTCATAATTCAACAAATATTTAAACTTTTAAACCTATAATAGGGGACCCTGGCTAGAGATTAGATTGAGAACCTGTGTTCTAGAAATCAACATGAATCTGGGATGCACTTATACATTACTTAAAGGTCCCATGGCATGAAAATTTCACTTTATGAGGTTTTTTTAACATTAATATGAGTTCCCCCAGCCTGTCTATTGTCCCCCAGGGGCTAGAAATGGTGATTGGTGTAAATCTAACCCTGGGTATCCTGCTCTGCCTTTGAAGAAATGAAAGCTGGGCTGCTCTGGAATTTGGCCCCTTATGAGGTCATAAGGCGCAAGGTAACCTCCCCTTTCTCGGCTTTACCCGCTCAGAGAATTCCCCCCCTCCTCCTCCTCCTCAAAAGCTACAGACTCAGAAATGACACAGCTCATCGTTGGACTGGCTCTAGTGGCTGTAAATATGAACCAAGGCTGAATTTCGGGAAAGAGACTTCAGATACAGTATTAGGGGACCACTAAGGTCTATATAAACGCATCCAAAGAGCACCATGACATGGGTCCTTTAACTGTATCAATTAGTTTCAGTAGATACAAAGTGGGTTCATAGTTTCAAAAACATGCCTATTATACAGCTATTACATGGTCTTTAATTTAACATTGTATTTCATTTTAACTTGTTTCAAAACTATATTCAGGAACACAGCCTTTAGCTCTAGAAAGTGAATCTCAGTCTGTAATGAGAGTAGTCCAGTTTGGGGAGGAGAGGTGGGTGATGAGAATACTGACCCAGGAGCCTTTGACTTCCTGGTAAATGTCGCTGAACTCCAGCGTGTCTCCCATCTCAGCTACAGGCGACGACTGATGCTCTGCAGACAGAAGAAAATGCATTAGATGGAACCAAACATCCACAGGATTTATACAAGCACTACATTTTCAAATTGTATTCACAGTACGGGGCATGAAGTATCCTTAAAGCGGTCGTTTCTAATTGCTTCCATTTTTAGTCTGAGCTCCTTGATATTGATAAAAACCTGATGGAGACGTTTAACGTTCGCTAGCTGCTGAGCCGATCACTGAAGAGGGAGAGAAACCTGACACCATGTGATTGTGTAACGTTAGATTCTAAACGCAGTATTATGTTTACCTGTCGGTTATAAAATGATTAGTAAACGGTCAGTTGCAACTGTTTTTTTTGTTTTTTTTTTAATCAAAGCGATTACTAACATGCATGCTGATGCGCCATTAACAATAGCTAGGCTAACTTGAACGACACAAGGTGCGCTTCATTTGCACAAGTTGCGCTTTGTTTTACGTTCCGGTGCTGCACTGAGTTCAACTGAGTCCTCAATTTAGTAACAGGCAACACCCGCTACAAGCACCGACCCGCTAGAGACACAGTGTACATCAAATCGAGCGCTCCAGCAGAGCTAGGCCGGTGTTAAGAAATCAACTGATGTACAGAGTTAATTTAGCGAACACAATAGCTCCAAATGAAGCGCGTAGGCGACCTTCACTGTACTGTTACGTGCACATATCTCAAAAACGAGTTCCTAAACAACCGAAAAAACACAATAAAAAAAACTTCTTACTGTCGATGTGATGAACAGCTTCGCCTGTTTCCCGCGTGTAGCATCGGGAGCTAGCACTACGTCACAGGAAAGAACCTGGAGGTGTTTGTAATTACTTCCGGTTTGGCGAAGAGTTTTTTTTTTTTTTAATCTTTTCACCATTAAAACCTTGAATTTGAAATCATACACACTCTGACGTGTTTTCTATACAGATGTTTGTGTAGTACTTCAACAATCGAATTGGTCATGGCAACTCCTGTTTGAAAACAGAACGTCGTTGCAGGACCGAGCCCACTGCAGTGACCACCTACCACCACTGGGTGGCACGCAACACATCTAACAAAACAAGCCTGGATTCTTTTCTATTTTATTCTAATGTCAAATTGTAACGTAGAACAATAGGCTTCTGAACACAGAGTAGCCTACACCAGCATAGCACTCCAAATTGTTATTTAGATGTTGAAACTGGATGATACTGATCAGACTTAATGTGTCTGGGAGGGCGCTGGATCAAATAAAACTCACTGCCAGATAAAATGGCTTTTAGACAAAAATTGCCCACCTAACCCTCTGTTGCTACCACTCTCTGTGCAGTGTGTACTTTTTCAACAAGGTCCTGGATTTTCTATAGGCTAATTGGATTAAACAAATCAATACAAGAAAATATAGCATTTAGCAAAAGCACAAAACAAAAAACAAAACAAATGGACCCTCTTCAGAACAGAGCCTCACTAAATAAGGATCCATTTAAGGCCCTTATGATAAAATATAATAGTGTATACGCCCCAAAACTTTTAATTAAATCAGACAAAACACGTTGGAGGGAATTGAAAATAATCGGCTGTATGGTGTCGATGAAAAAAACTAAAAATGAAGGGAGAAGAAAGAAATGCAATGAAAAGGAAAACACTTCATCCGCTCCCTTTCTAAGAAACAGACAGATAAAACAGACTGAATATTTCCTTACAGGGACTCTGTGTATTATGCTCCATTGAAAACTTATGTAGTAACTGTATCGCATTTTATGGGAGGCCTGTACATTTATAGGCCCTGGTGTTCTTATAATATTCCTGTCGACAACTATTCACATTATTGGCTGCTCAATTAAATCTGTCCTCGCTTTTAGAACCGGGATATTGCTGAGGACTTGTAGATATTCCATGATGTTTAAACGTTTTAATTCAATCATTTTAAAAGTAGGCTCATTTGGGCCTTATTTTGGGTAAAGGCGAGGAAAAAAATGAATTGCACTCAACTGTTAATTATTTTGTATAGGCCCAGACAAAGGCCCATGCATGCATAATGGCCTAAAGTAGGCTATTGATGGATAATTGAAAACAATGAATACGGAAGAATATACAAAGAAAGGCAAGCAGACACCAGATGAGAGATTAAAGTTAAGAATGAATGTCCTGGATGATTTGCGGGTTGCACGTTCGCCGGTCCTCCTGACCCGCAGTGATCTGATCCAGCCGGACTCGCACCTTGTTAAAGGGAAGCAGCTTAAAGATCAAACGGCCGCAGTCAAATTGCGTTCACGAGGATGACGAGCGCAGAGAGACAGTAATGAGTTGTGACAAGTCCCGTGGTTCAGCGGCTCTGTCAAGTTGAGCTGTGATGCGTCAACCCGGTGAATCACAGGCACCGAGGAGGAGGATAACGAAAGAAGGAGAGACATGGATGGAAAGGAGGGGAGGAAGAGGAGAAAGGGTTAGAAAAAGAGCAGGAGGAGGAGGTAGGCTACAAAAAGGCTCCGCCGTCATTCAGTCTGTCACACAGACCACACACACCAAGCCAGCGGAGCGTCAATATTCAAACGTCATCCTTTAATATCATCAATACACCCATTTATAGGATTACCATCACAGGCATTTTTCCTTCATCTTCTTTGGAGTTGTGTGAGGGAGGGCAAGGAGAGAAGACATTATTATCGGTTTATTTCAGCTCCAAAATTCACCGGTGGATGAACTTGTGAGAGCGAACTGAACGGAATAAAAGGACTTGGAGAAAATGAAAAGGTTTTGCGGAGGTAAGTCAATTGTAATACTTTTAATGGAGGTTTAGGCCTAAAAACTACAGACAAACACTTATTGATTACTTTTCTGTCATCATCAAAAGTTATGATATAGGCGAATTCATGTCAGACAATTCGAAAATTCCCTGTCGTTCATCGATATTGAGATTTATTTTCTTACGAATCCAATTATTGTTGTAGCCTATGTGGTGTCACATGTGCGTTCAGAATATTAAGCCATGTGTTTTCTGTTTTTGCACACTTTCTAAATATGAGCCTTATGATTGTGATTTCATTGCACATCCATTTGCAGGTAAAACTAACTAATCTAGCCCATCATGCTCTTATATTATATTCTATTGTCTTCGTAACTCTGGAAAGAAATTCCAACTTCCAAATTCCCCAAAAATATTTTACTTCTTATTGTTTTTTTTTTAACAATGTATTTGAAATGTGCTTGTAAATCTTTTCTTTACAATAGAAGATGTATGATGAAAAACAAATGAGTTTGCTCATCAGCCAACCTCAAAGGTCATCAAAGAAATAATTAGATACAGAAAACAATGCATGGACTATCGAAGAGACTTGTTCAACACAGACTTTCATTCAGTTTAGAGATTTGTTTTGAGATTTTTTATGTATTGTCAAAGAAATGCAAAGGCTATTTGAGAAGAATGTGAGATTTACAGACCACAAAGAGAGAGGGAGTTAAACCCAATTTAGCTTTGACAGTGTGTGTGTGTGTGTGTGTGTGTGTGTGTGTGTGTGTATAAGAGAGAGGGGGGGGGGATTCCTATTCACAGTAAAAAATTACAGGGGTTGGAGGGTCAGAGGCAGCTAAAGCCCCTGTCTAGTTAGCTGTCACTGATATGAGAAAGTACATGATTCACGTTAGTCAGGGTGTGAGAAAACTCACACACACACACACAAACACACACACACACACACACACACACACACACAGACACTTTTCCTGTGAGACAGCTGGTGCGGCTGCTGCTCCGTGTCTATGAAAGAGAGGAAAAGGAGGTGAAAGAAAGAGGGAGAGACAGTACAGAAGGATGGCTGTGTGATGAAATGATGAACTGAACAAAAGATCACCAAGTTCCTCTCTCCACTGCTCCTCCCTCCCTTCCCTGCTCTTCTCATCCCATCTGGTGGGGTCACATCATGAGGCCAACTTTTCTGATGGCCTGCCGGTTGCATGACCACCTAGATGGGAAGAACAATCTGCTGCTCCCTCAGAAACTCAGAGAAATAAATATACAGAAAGCTCAGCTGTGAAGAACATGCCACCTTGACACACACACACACAACACACACACACCACACACACACACCCACAAACACAACACACACCACACACAACCATACACACACACACACACAGATGCAGACACATATAGACAAGGCCTGTTATTGCTGGGAGGGTTGAATTAGTGTCGGTGTGTTTCAGATAAAAGCCTTAGTGTGTGTTGGGCCAGAATGCTCAAACACACCCGCCAATAAGAGGAAACAAAAGAAGAGTGAAAAGAGAGAGAGCAGGGGATGTGGAAAAGAGAGGAAAAAGTGACCCTTTCACATCTTTTGATTCGCTCAGCGCCATCCTCAATTCTTCACGCTATATATATGGATGTCAGGAGGATTTGTGGAGGTGGGGGCAGGTTGTGTGTGTGTTGGGGGTGAGAGTGAGTCAAGAGAGGTAGAGACCGATAAAAGTAAATAGAGAGAGAGAGGGGGGGGGGGGGAAGAAGGAGAGACAAACTGGGGGTAGAGGGGTTAATGCAGTGCAGATTCCCGATTGACAGAAGTTAGCAGCACCCAGAGGGAAAGACAGAGGAAAGAGTAGGGGGGAATGATATAAAATGAGTCGGTCACGCTTTGAACAGTTACACATGCTGTTTACATTTTTCCCAAATTAACATGGCCCCTCGCTTCAGAAAATCTCCCTCTCTCTCTTCCCTCCACCAACTCCTTTTCCTCTCCCTCCTTCCTTTAAAATCCTCTCTTCCTCCTCCTTCTCCCCTTTGTCTCTATCCTCCAAGACCCCAAAATAAATTTCGTCAGTCTCCAGAATCAAATCCTTACAATGTAAAAATACTCTCAGATACTTCTGTCTCTCGTTGGAAACATGACTTACATTGTATTATCAGCAAAATACGCTTATAAACATGAAAGCATTAAAGTAACTTTTTATGCAGGAAGAATAGCCACTGTCAATGTTGATTATATTTTTGCATTATTTCTATTATCATATTTGTTATTATAATTTTCATTTTCAATATGCTACACATTTTAATGTCGTAGCAGGTCAGGGTGGAGCTGGTTTTAAATTGGATAGTTTTAAAGTCAGTATTACAATGCATCGTTCATTCAAAATGCTTATTTTAGATTTTCTTTTTTAGATAATACAGTTAAATCTTAATCTGCAAAAGTAATTAACCACAGTTGTCAAATAAATGTAGTAAAGTTAAAATTAAACTACTTACCTCGGAAATGCATTTGTAAGCACAGATTAAAAACTCAAATAGATTGATTAACCGATATCTTTTATCTCCAGAGGGGAACAAATAACAAAAGATACACAAGTCAAAAGCTTACATCAGAGATCAGACAAACAACAATAGTAACACAAGACATTAGCCCAGGAGCACCTAGCCCGCCTAGCCACTAAATTAAAGACAATACATTGATACAATCTATTAATTACTGTGATAACAGTACCACAACACCTACATAAATAAAAGGACCAGTAAAACAGGGGATACATATGAAATAACACATTTAACAAATAGAGTACATATTTAAAAGACACTCATAATAGGGCTGTAAATAACATAAATATGTTTAATAGCAAATTTGCCAATTGATCGATCAGTTCTTTGATGTAGAATGTCAGAAAATAGTGACGCAATTTCCTAAAACCCAAGTTGACATCTACAAATCACTTGTTCGATCGACACAAAGTTCAGAACCCAAATACATTCGCAAGTACGAGGAAGCAGCAAATCCTCTGATCTGAGAACCTGGGACTAGAGAATTTGCAATATTTTTGCTTAAAAAAGGTTTCAATGAATCCATTATCAGAATAGCTGATCCATTTCTGCCAACTGACTATTAATTGACTTATTGTTTCAGCTCTAGACTTCTTCTATCTCAGAACTGTCAGAGCTGATAGTATCTCTGCTTTCCACTGCTGCTCTCCGACTTTCTTCTAATAGTAGTGACAGAGCAGTGACTTTGAAATTCAGTAGTGCGTTCTTGTGTGATTCTATTTTGCGGTATTATTTAAGAGAAAACCTTGAGGTGGAGATGGGGAGCAGCCGGGGTGAAGGGGGGAGGAGGGGTTTAAGAGGTCAATTAAAAATCTAAGGTCTGAAAAAGGGGAAAGAGGTAGTGAACGTTGGAGATGGGGGAATGAGTGGAGCCAATTAGTGAAAGGAAGAGAGGGGAACGGTAATTAGGGAGAGAAAGGAAGGAGACGTTAAAATGGAAGTTTGATGTTTCAGGAAGATTTAGGGAGAGAGGGGGACAGATGAAGCGACAACGAAATTGAAACCAAACATGGCGATATAGCTTGGAGCGACAGGAATCCACAGATTTAAAAAAGAAAAAAAGGAGAAGAAAAAAGGCATGGATGGATTGGCTTATAAGGTGAAGAGAGAGAGAGAGAGATCAGGGTAAGAAGGGGAACTAAACAGAAGACGCTGAGTTTATGACTAACGAGAAATAGATTCACAGAGAGGTTCGGAGCATAAAACTTGATTTCTATTGAATGTTTGAAATTGTTTTCCTTTGTTTCCTTTGTTTTTGGGTCATTTGTGTAGTTTGGCAATCCCAGTGTGTGTCCGGTGCCAAGAGGATCAATTTGAAATTCAGTATGAACACACGCCAAAGAAAGGAATCTCATGGGACAAGAGATGGGAAAAGTGTGCGTGTTTATTTTTTTACATGTATTTATTCAGGATAACGACTGTGCATACATAGATCTCCACTGCACAATCTGGATGCACATGTGTGTGCATGTGTGTGCATGTTTGTGTGTGTTGAGTTAGTAATGGAATGCACACTTGATCAAGTACAGACTGCACATAAATTTGGCCTTTAACTGTACACAGACACACAACACCAACCCTGACCCCAGACTGTCAACCCCCCCCCTTCACCCCCACTCACCCAACGCTCTGTCCACTTCCACTGTGGCATCACATCAGCCTGTTAATGTGTGCATGGTTGTTGCCCCTGGCATCCTGCACAGGTGTGTTTATGTTTAGGTTGAGTGTTATGACAGAGTGCAGAATTGCCACCAGGTACAGTGCCGCACAATAATTAAAAAACTATGCAAGAGACAAACAGCTCCTCAGAGTTTGGCTCTGATGGGTCTTTTCTGTCAACAAAGCCCCAATGAGCCTTCAGTTCCAGTAAGCTACATGACAATAAATATGCAAGACAAGTCACAGGCCGGGTGGATGTTCTTGGAAAGAAATGTGACACTTGTGAGGTTTAAAAAA
>NC_045742.1:16145496-16175213 GCF_008692095.1 Etheostoma spectabile
GATAACAAAAAGTAACTTAATGTAACGACTCAGCATAAACAGTATGTGGATTTTAGTGACACTGAATGATGAACTTAGTCGAGGGCAGATAGCTCAGTTTGTGGGGACTTGGCTTGGGAACTGGAGGGTCGCCAGTTAAAATCCCTGTAGGGACTAAGTATGTAGTATAGACTTGGTAGCTGGAGAGGTGCCAGTCTATCTCCTGGGCACTGCCAAGGGGCCCTTGAGCAAGACACTGAACCCCCAACTGCTCAGGCTTTGGACCATGGGCAGCGCCCTCCCTCGCTCTGACATCTCTCTATTTAATGCATGTGTGTGGGTCCTATTTGCATGGATGTGTATTTTGGGCCAGTGTGTGTAATTTCTGTATAAGAACAGAGTGAACCTCGGGGATTAATAAAATATGTCTCCTTCTTCTTTTGTTTGAAGACTGTGAGAGAATCATTCTTGATCTTGGGAGCATAAATCTGTGATCAAATAAAACAAAGTACAGTTAACTTGCTACTTTTTTTTGGAGTCTTCTTCATTGAACGGAAATTTCTCAGGTGTCGTCAGGTGTCAGTGCAGAACTCAAAAGTCCATCCCTGTGAGACAATTAAAAACTCTGGAATAGCTAATAAGTGATCCTTGAGTTTATGGTGCATTTACACAATGTCAGCAGAACGGGAAGGGCAGTAAAACCTACTGATAGCCCTGTAGTCATATCATGTAATTTGCCTAAATTAGCTACTTATGTGTTTTTTTTATCACTGTAACCTTTTCTTTTTCTATGCATGTAGCAGTTTGGAAAATGAACAGATGTTATGAACTAGACTGAGACAGCTGTGTTCAGAATTGCAGCCCAGATCAAATTATCAGATCGTTTTATTTTAAACTTTTTAATCAAGTGTGGATAGAAAAATTCCACAATAAACTTTTAGACTTCTGTTTACAGATTCTTAAAAATAACTCACAACATGACATAACATGCATATAGCAAGAAACTTTTGCGCCTAACGTTGTATTGTCCTCTGACATAGCAGAGGAGTTCTGCACAGGGACTAGACAACACTGAAGTGCGTGGAGTGGGAGGATGTAGCCTGTAGTATGTTGTTTTGGTTCTGGAAAACACACCACGGATGATATTTCAACATCTTGGTCCAAAATCAGGCTGCAGGGCTTGATTAATGTTAAATCTTGTCAAAGTCTCACAATGTATGCTCACCAAAAGTATGGCATCACAATATACTGTAGTCATCCTAATCAATGTTGCACTGGAAAAATACATAATAAATAAACATCTAATTTGGACCAGATTCTAACATCTACATACTGATGTTTCCTTTCTGTTTAAGACCTCTTTCAAGTGGTTAGAGCAATGAATTGCAACCTCTCCTGGCTTTAGAGCTAGTTTTTCCTGGACCAGACTGGAGAGATTAACTTGCACATGGTTTTCCCACAATACCAAATTCTGTTTAAGTGCTTGCTTAAAACCTCAAATGGTGATGCATGTTGGGAAAGATGAAATACTAGTCCTCTTGGATGGAAGCGGTACAACACCCACAAACACTGGGTCACTGGTTTACCAAAACACTGTCTGGAGGGTAAATGTCAAGTGTGTTACGAAGCTCTTTTTGCCCCTGAACACAACCTTGCACACCAAAATTCAACTCTGAACCATGACCCTGTGCTGATGTTGGTTTTTGACCTATTAGAAGCTCAAAAGCTCTGGCGCCCGAACATTATGTTGAGCTCTGTACTGCAGATGGCAGCCAGACAACAGAGTGCCAGATCTGACTTTACAACTGCGAATAAATCGTGGATAAAAAATATGATCTGTTGTGAATAATGGAGCCCTACTGTGTGTGCATATGTGTAACCCTTATAGGTATATCTGCCAAAATATGTAGAGATTCACGCACACATAAGTGCAGCGAGGCAGTTCATGGTCGGCCGTTGTAGGGAACCCCTGTGTTGCTGTAATGCAATCCACCAACAGAAAATGTTCTGGTTTCAACCCTGCCCTGCGGAGTGTGCTTCCACTGCCAGGTACACAGCCCCAAGCCTGCAGGGCTCCCCTTGAAGTCGGGCTACATGCCGACTATAGTGTCGTTGCTCAATGTAATATTACTAACACAACAACATAGCTCTTGGTTTGAGCTATCTCAGTTTACTCGTACAAAAGAGTGTCAGTTTTTAGCCACAGCGGAGGATGATTTAGACATGTCAGTTTTCAATCAAAACAACAAGAGGCTTTCAAGTCTGGCAATCATCTCTGAGCATGTAGCCGCAGACTAAAGGAAACAGTTCGGCACAGTTTTGGTTAATTTTTGCCAAGGAAATTTTTCTTTCTCCGTCGCAGGCGGCTTTTTTTTCTGTGCCTGTTCATTTTTTCCCTTTTTGCACAATGTGTGTCCTTATCCTTCAGGGCTGTTTACTTAGCGATGTCGTGTGGATTTTGAGGTGTTTTGATGCTAATGTGGGATGTGCGGTGGGAGGAGACTGGGGCTTGATGAGCTCCAAATGCTCAGGCGACGCTGAAAGATGCTTATTGCTTCTGACAGGTGATGAGGCTTTTGCGCTTCAGGAGATTGGAGAAGGCTTGGCTGACGGGGGTTGTCCTAGTTGACGAATTTCAAGGTGTGTCTGTGTGTGTGTGTGTGTGTGTGTGTGTGTGTGTGTGTGTGTGTGTGTGTGTGTGTGTGTGTGTGTGTGTGCGTGTGTGTGCAAGAGCATGTGGGAGTTGCCTGCACACACAGTGTTTTAGAATAATAGTCTGTGAGGAAGCTTTGATGTAGCTGACAACTCAGGGTCAACAGGTAGTGGGAGAGTTACCAGGTATAAAGGAGGCCTTTTATAACCATTCAAATCAAGCAGGTTTTTGACAAGCATTTTTAATCCTGTTTTAATTGCAAACTGCCAGTTCCCCAATCTGTCGTTCAATCTGTCACTAAAACTCAAGTCATTTGATGAGTAGAACTTTTTTTCAGGGAGCTTGAGCTTGTTAGATTAAAACATATATGTAATCACAGTTACTCGTTGCCATGTCATCATTGCAATTTGAAATACAATCAAGGGGATAAACATTACTTGTCAATGCATTCTGATGATTTGGTTTTTGGTTTTTGGTTTGATGTTTGGTTAAAGGCACAGAAGACAAAAAACCCAAATGTTAGAATAAATTTGTCTTCATATCTCAACCATATATTTTCTTCTATGACACATTTTATGATGCTAACTGCAATTATAACAAATTCTTGTTTTAGCACATCAGACCACAGATTTTTGTCTATTGTGTGGTATATAGCATGTGAGATCATCAAGTTTCTACCCAACTCTTGTCAGGGAATGCATACCGATACGTCCAACGTAAGCAGTTGAGTCAGAGGAAAAAGGTGTTGACTTTTTTAGGTCAGAACATGTTTTCTTGGAACCACTGAAAACGTGTTGAGGGTAAAGATTTTTCAAGTGTTTAGGCCATTCAGTTCTTCATCTTGTGGGGCCCGTCGTGATGGATAGATGAAAGAAAAAAGGGTAATAAAAGGAGAGAAGCAGAGCTAATCAGGGTTAATTGACTGCTTTTATTTTGACCCGAGGCAGAAAAGAGATAAGAGCGTCGAGAGGGGGAGGAGAAAGGTATGTTGGGAAAGAAGGCAAAGTTTGAAAGCAGTGTGACAAGTTTAAGAGAAGAAACAGGATAAATTGGTGAAGCAACAGGAGGCCCGAGGTGAGTCAGAGAAAGACAGAGGGAAAGTTGACTGACATACATTGTGCAATACATATTTCACCCCTGTTGAACAGCAGCATGTTTTGCCCATAATTACAAGCATGAATCACTGCCTAGTGTCTGGATGTCATGAGGATGAGAGAAAGCGCAGCGAGGATGGAAAAGGATGTCGGAGAGCAGAGACGACGAAAGAAATGTGTGTAACACTTGAGCGAAGGGTCTTAGAAGTGTCAAGAGAGAGTTAGAAAGTATAGAGAGAGAGTGTGAAAAGTGGCAGCGTGGAGAGACAGCAAGCCTGGACGAAGAGAAGAGGACGTACATGAAGTTCCTAAATGTTGAAAACCACCTTTCAGCTCCAATTTTCTCTGTTTGAAACCAGAGACAGGGGCACTAAAAGGTTTCCAGTGTTACAACCCGCCTTTACACACACACATACACACACACACACACACACACACACACACACACACACACACACATTGTATACACTTGCAGCGATGTAAATTTCATTCACGTATAAGATTACGACAAACATTCTCACCAACACTCACAGAGTAACATAAAACACCTACACAAACACTCTGATACCTAAACAAGAAGTCCACAGCAAACACACAACTGATACAAACACATTAATGTTTGTGATTGTAAAGAAAGCCACATGTCTTTGTTTTTGGGATATCTGTCAGGAATGAACGTGTGTGTGTGTGTGTGTGTTTGTGTGTGTGTGTGTGTGTGTGTGTGTGTGTGTATGTGTTTGTGTGTGTTGAAGCAGCTGTTTGCCTGACAGGCTGGTGCATTGAACATAGGTGTAATTTGTCTGACTGTCTGAAGCTATTAAGCAAGGTTTTATTTGAAGCCAGAGTAAACCTCCGACAGCCAGAAACCTCTAAAATTAGATGGGAAACTGGAAAAGCTTTATTGGCAGTGTCAGATGACTTGGCAATATGTAAACAGACGAGGCCATCGCCATAGAGACAAAGAAATAAACCAGAATATTGTAAAAAATCCTATAAACAGGATGATAGTGCAGCGACTGGAAAGTGTGGCTGGAGGTGACTTTTGTCTGTTGAACTCTCAAATCATGAAATTCATTAAAAACCAAGCATCCAAGTTAAATAATCACAAGATGTCTAAGAAAATAATGGCTGAGATAAATTTCACCTCATTGTTATGATTAAAAATCCCTCTGCGGTGTGTGCTATTTATCACTTGGATGCTCATGATGTGAGTGCCCTTACAGAAACGTCTTTTAATTACTTTTAAATTTCTCCACAGTCAATCAACATCAGCTCGTCTTGCTATTGGCTGCTGCCATGGCAACAGCCCTGGATCCTTCACACAACCTGGCAAGTGAGAGGAGTTCGATAGAAAGCACGTACGAGCTGACCAAATACCTGGAGTATCAGCTCAAGGAAATCAAAGACATATATGTGAGTCCTTTTTTGTGATATACCTTTCTGTTTCATTTTGATCTCCTTGTTATTTAATCCAAATTAGAAACACTGAAACAAAGTTTACCATTAAACTGTTAAAAACAATACTTTTTTATGTTAATAATGTATCAATGGCAACGTGAAAACCATTTGAAATGTAGGTCAACCTACAGAGAATTATCACCTAAATCGCCGCCACCACTTTCAACGCTCTAAAAGCGTCGTTTTTAGCCGCATTTGTTTTCAGTGAAATAGCTAAAAAAAAAACACTGTATTCTACCAGCTTTCTATTCCTCACTGCTCCATCCAACTCTCACTCTATTTCCTCTTCCTCAATGATGTAGAGGGACGTCTACACCAATCGCAGGTTGTGGTGTTTCCAGCTCCACCATTGAGTATTGGATCAGTGTGCTAAGAACCTCAACAGAGGAGTAACTAAAGAAACAGGATGGGCACTAGGGTAGTTCACCTGGTGGAACAGGTGCCCCATATATAAAGGTTTACTCCTTGATGCAGTGGCCGCGGGTTCGACTCCAACCTGTGGCCCTTTGCTGCATGTCATTCCCCCTCGCTCTCACGCCTTTCATGTCTTCAGCTGTCCTATAAATAAAGGCCTAAAATGCCTAAAAAAAACATGATGGAGTGGAGCGGTTCTACTAGTACCATCCACAACTTTTGTCACTGGAAATGCAAAAATAACGTATTGTGTTATAATAATGTTTGAAAGAAACTAGGCTATAGTGGATCCTTTAGCAGCTAAATAGCCAGATATTTCCCTCAGGAGTTAGAGACCAAAAACAATTGAAAAAGAGTGATACTGGATTTAGCCAAACTAATTCAGAAGAGAAAACAATTTAGAAGTTGACTTCCTGGTTCAACTTTGACCAACTGTACTTGACTTCACTGTAGCAATTAAGCTGTGTAAAGTGTTACGATGAATAATGGTCCAAACTATGAATCAAGAGTTATCCATTAAACCTTTTCATCCTTTCTTCTGATTTTTGTATGTCTCCTCCAGCTGACCTACCTAGGCCCCCCATTCAATGAGAAAGACTTCTCCCCTCCTCGACCCAACAGTACCGCTCTGGCCCTGCCCAGCGCTGCCACCCGCCTGGAGCTGTGGCACGGCCTGGAGAACCAAGCTCGGCTCGCCCAGAACCAGAAGGCTTACTCTGTCCTGCTGGCAGCCGTCAGGGAGTTGGCCCGCTCCACCCTCTGCCCCGCCCTCAAGCTATCCCTGCTGCACTTTTGCACAGGCCTGGATGGGCTGCTGGGCTCCATATCCGCACTGATGACCACCCTTGGTTACACACTTCCTCCACCATCTGCAAACTTGGAAAGTGATGCTGGAGAGCTGCAGTACCCTCAGAGGGGGGCAGGGGGCGACCGACCTGCTCCACTGATTAGCCAGAGCCTTTACAGGTCCAGAGCCGGGACGAGGACAGAGCCCGGTCAGCGTAACAACCAAAGAAGAAGCAGGACAAGGGTGGTCAGAGGAGAGAGGGAGGACAGCATCACCGTAGACCTGGTGGAAAAAAGGAGAGGGAAAGAAGGTAGGAGAGTGGAGGCGACTGCAGCTGGAGAAAGGAGTGGCGGATCGACGGACAAGGGAAGAAGAGAAAGAGGAAGGCGAGTGAGGAGGGAAGAGCCAGAGAGGGGGAAATGGACTGCCAGCGAAAAAGAGAGAGTAGCGGAGGAAGAAGAGGAGGAGCTGGAGCGAGAGGGAGGGGTGGAGAGATGGGGAAAGAGAAGGTTGCTGAGCATCAACGAGGATGTTGAGGAGAAGAGGCAGCCTGAGCCCAGGGTACAAGTGTCATACCCGGGCACAAGAGGTTCCAGCTCTCTTCAACAACCGACCATCCACGCCAACAACAATAACAATCAATACAGCTACAACATGAACTCACATCACATAAACACACTCAGAAAAGAAGATGGATTCATTGTAGAGGGAAGCAGAGGGTTAACATTGGAGGAGAAGAAGCAAACAGAAATGGAACCAACCTCCTCTTCCTCCACTTTCCATCTTCAGCGTCGGCCTCCTCGCTCCCTCCTCTCCCCTACCCTCCAAGCTCCTCTGTCAACCCTCTCCCTGCTCTACCAGTTCGGCGCAGGAGAGGAGCACACCCTCCTCTCCCAACCCATCCCTCTGTCTTTACAAAGGGGCACCTCCCTTCTTTCGCCTCCCCTGACTCCGCTCCTTCCCTCTACCTCCTCTGCCTCTTCTTCGCTTTTGTCAGTGCGGCCGACGATGAACGACTTTGCCAAAAAGGTGGAAGGGTTTTGGATTTTGAGAGAGCTGCAGAGTTGGCTGTGGCGGTCGGCGAAGGACTTTAACCGCCTCAAGAAGAGACTCAGAGGCTGAGACATTGAGACACACAAGTGCAGTATATTGGAAATTTATTATTTGCACACAATAATTGGAAGTGGAAACAAATTAAGAGCTTGAACAGACAAAAGCACAAAAAACCACACTCCTGCTAACCCGTTCATTCATACTGTACTGGAATAAGTGAATGAAGGACTATTTGGCAGGTCACCAGAATCGCTAATGGAATATAACACACACAAAGCCAACACATTACCAGCACTGTCACCCGCCTGATTCACACAGCAGCTCATTGAGCGAGACACACTGAGACTGGGCTGAGTTACTGGACTTCATGGCTCATAGATCAACAGAAATACCACTGTAGGTGGTTAAACACACACACACACACACACACACACACACATGCATACGCACACACACACACACACACACAAGCACACACACACTCCATATGTGTGAATCAGCAAACATTCATTTTCTCTTTCAAGGAAGAACATTTCTGAATGGGTAAAAGACAAAGGGAGAGGAGGAAATAGCCAGAGGGATGAAGAGAAGAGGAAGACGGGAGGAGGCGTGAGTCAAGGGATGAGCAGTGGCAATAACGGGCAGAGGGTTATTGCTGAGTAATCAGAAATCGGCCGGTCAGTTACAGTAACTCTACAACAGTGCTTCACATACTGTCTACACACACACACACACACACACACACACACACACACACACACACACACACACACACACACACACACACACGTATTTTGTGCCTTGAGAAAATAGCAATTAATTTCTATGCTACTTTTGATTCAGTGTTCACAAATTTGCAACACTTTTTTAATGATTTCACTACATAGCAACACATATTTAACACAATCTTAAAATGTTGTATAACAAAAAAACACAGTTTTGGGTGTTTAGGAAATACACTTGCTTGCTTTTGTGCTGAGAGTAAGATGAGAACATCAATACCGCTCTCATTTCTGTGCACTTGATATACGGCTGGAGCCAGCTGCTGGTTAGCTTTGCTTAGCTTAGCATAAAGACTGGTCATGGGGGGAAACAGCTCTGTGGAAAGGTATTAAAATTCAAATACCAGCACCTCTTAAGCTCACTAATTAACATGTAATATATTTTTTGTTAAATCCAGACAAAAACAAAGGTTTAAAACAGCAAGTTGCCATTGTGGAAACTTGAGGTCACAGTGAGGTTGCTCGGCAACCAGCGGAGACTGCAGGTACCCACTGTTCTGAGCTACGAAACATAAAACCATAAAATCTTTAATGTGTGTTCATTTTAAACTTGTGGTAGGCAGATGGATGTGGCATGTTACTCCCTCTAGCATCACAAATTGTCATTTTTTAGATTTCTGTTTCGGTATAGAGATTCTATTTAACATTTAACAGTTATGTTTAACAGATATAAGGTATTCGGTAATCAATCTTCTCATCTAACTCTCAGTAATGATGCAAACACGCCAAACTATTACTTTAAACACAAAACATTAGACACATTGATGTGAATCTGTGCCTTTTAAATCATGAAATCAGACTTTTTTCTTTGGCAACTCACAGATGGCATAACTTCTTTTCCAGAATAAAAATTGTGTTGTGTTTTTACAATGTGCCTTGGATGATATGACTAAAGGTTATGGATCATCTCTCTATAATATTTATTGAACAAGATGTTTATTTATTATTAAATCCTGTGTGAATATACTGTATTGTAACTCAAAATAGAATAAATGCCAGCTTTTGTACAGAGCGTGGTGTTATTGGTCATTTGGGAGCCCATCGGAGGATAGAGACAAAAAAGAAATGCTTATGGGATTTTGTTTGCAATGGTTTCAGTTTTATAGGGATGGTTTCGGGTGATTGGCACAAGGGGAGAGGAGTTTGGGGTCGGGGTGTTTTCTGGAAAACAAAGACCGGCTCACATTCGTGACAAAAAATAGAACGAGAGAGGCGGGGTATGAGAGAGTTTTTATTTGTCTGTCCGGGTGAAAATTTACGACCATTTTTCCTTTCATCTCTCTCTTCCCACTTCCCACTGCATCATCCCTCCTCCCACTTTGCTTTCTTTTCTCATCACACTATCTCACGAAGCTCCTCTTCCCCTGAAAACATCCCTCTGACCTGTCACAGTGAGGGATTTACATGAAACAGGCACAGGTACAAACACACCTTCTCATAATCCCACCAACCGCCCAGCTCTCTTGTTGTGTCTGTGTTTCAAGGCCGCCGCGCTCCCTGTCTCTGTCACTCCTCTCCCGCTTATCGTTTTCGCTCTTGTCTTCCTTACCCACTCTTTAATCGCTTCCTCATTTGTTCCTCATTCTGCGCTTTTCCCCCACATGCTCTGCAGCTATTTGGCTTCCTCTCCTCGCCCCCAGGCCAGATATTACAGGATCAATGAGAATCTCCTTTCCATCACCTTCGAGGTACACACCTGCACACAAATTCACACGTCCGCCCTGACACACACACATGCACGTGGCACACACACATGCAAGCACACAAGCACGCACGCACGCACAGATGTGGACCATGTGCTGAAAAAACAAATGCCCGCATGAACCTTAAAAAGCAGCATTGGCTGGGCAGGAAGTGACGTAAATGGGAGGTCGGCTGTGTCAACGCTGACACATCATTACACACACTCTCACTAAGTGGGTGAAAGGGTTAACACTGACAGAAACATGACACATATGTATACACACACACACACATGCACATGCATACACACTTATAAGACGTGTTTTTTGCATTCAATAAGCAAAGACTGAGGGGCCGCCATCAGTCAACAAAGGCAGCTTTGTTTCGTCTGTGTGAGTGTGTGCGTGTTTATCTGTGTGTATTGTTTGCGTGGGCTTGCAAGCTCAGCACGTGTGTGAATCATCTCTATGTGTCAGAACTTTGTTGGAATGAGGCTTGTCATGCGTAGCTATCTAACAGCCATCACTCAGCATTGTCTCCCTCTTTCTGTCTGCCTCTCTCTGTCAGCGAAGCAGAGACAAACTGCTGAAACTAATACGCAACAGGATCGCCGAGCCCCGTTTGTATGACTCAGCCGGTGAGTCCTTCGATATTAACTGATACTGTGAGTGACAAGGCATCGACATTATTGACTTTTACTATTATTATCGGTCTATTAGGCAGCGGGTGATAAAAGAAGGCTCTGCTGCTCAGACAGGCCTGTCTGTGTGACTGGCAGGCCGTGATAGAAGACTTACGATCTACAGTGGAGACAATGCGCCAGCCACCTTGTTCAAGAACTTTTATTTGCTCATGGAGAACACCTCTTCTGGTCTTTTTTCTGGCTCCTTTGCGCCACACATTACCTTCTTTTAGTCTTGAAGAAAAAGATTTTGGGAAATTTCTGTGTTCCTTGAGGTCAAGTCTACACACAAAAAAATACATTATGTTGACTGATAGTAGGCTACTGGCAGCATCTGAAAATGTAGGCTTTTTGGAGGACTGTGCTGATTTAGTAGCTTGGAAATCCAGACCCAAATCCGAAAGATTAAGGGTCTGGCATCAAGTAATGAAAGTCGCCCTTCTCAAGGGGCGGCACCAAGCGTGCATTTGAAAATCTCACTGCTAACAATTGGATAACACTACAACCATTCACAACAACACACAAAGTGACGTATCCAGAGCCCCATGCGCTTAGCTAACAGCGGCGCTAATTGGTTGATTAAACTCTTGCCGTATCTGGTCAGCAAAACAGCAAAAACATCCTTCTTTCAAAGGAACGATTTGAGCGCCGTCTTCTGTTTTTCTATAAGATAAAAACCCAAGTCTAATTTGTTCATTGTAGCGGCCAAAACAAACAACATATGTCATCTGTAGCCATCTTGCAATGTTTACTAATGACTTTGATGTAGCAGCGGCTTTCGTCATCTGTTTAGCTCGCCTCTGGCCCGCCTTTATCAGATACACCGATGTGATTGGTCCAGCACAGATACATGTGCATAGTTAATGAGCAGCATTACTCGATGCCAGAGTAACTCACTGAGCAAATTCAAATTGTGCTCTTGTGAGAACTCTGGATTTCCAGGGTACTGATTTAGCACTGCACTATTATAACATTGTCTGACTTACGATGGAAAGTTTAAAAGAAAATATAAATTAATGCAGGACAAGCAAAGATATAATCCTGTTAATTACACATATTCCTCTTAGTGAATAGTTAGGTTGGTGATTAGGGACTTTACTTGATGCAATTTATGAGGCGTCACGCACCTAAGAAACATGTAATCCTAAAATGATGCTTTGTAAGCAGTTGGGGAATTGAACACCGAATCTGATCTGCTGGACATCCTGCTAGCCAGTGTGCAGGCGTCGGAAAGTAAGCCTGCTGGCCTCTGTGCATCCGCGCCTATTTTCAGCGGGATCTCAGGAGCTGTGTTGTCCTTTCGAAGCGTTTGGACTGTGGAGTGCTGGTGCCATTCAACTGGGTGACTCTTTTTCTGTGTTCTGATCTGATGGCCATGTTGAAGGACTTGATGGAATTACATTTTACTGAAATTGTACCTTGACATTTACATGGGACAAGTAAATCACAGTATTTATAGCCCTACTTCTTGACTGGACTGAAAAAAAGAAAAAGTTAAAATAATTGAGACTGGTCCCAATGTAAAAGTGTTCTATAATTATGTGAGCAACTCAATTGTTTTTTTTGTGCTTGTACATTATGAGTGCTTGGATGCAGAGGTAAAACACCTGTTTTCACTTCACTCTTGTTGTGGCTTAGTAATCATGTAACAGAATCAAAGAACTAAATATTTATGTTAGTTAGAAAGTTGCAAAATCCGAATATGTCACAAGGACATCAAATGCAGTAATATGCACCAATACACCTACTCCAAAACACCTAAAAATATAAATGAACTACTGAAGTAATGATATATCAGTCAACAAGCCATACGAATAAAGTGTTTCTTTGACCCAGATAGTATTCAACATGATTCAATGTGTTCTCATCATTATAGCTGTCCAATGTCCCAAAAACCTGTGTATGCCTTTAAGATACACAGATGCGCTGGTCGAGACGTTCTCAGACCTCCTCTTCCTCCCTGTCTGTCTTCCTCTCTATTTATCCTTTTTTTGTTCACACTCTGTCTCCCAATCTTTTTTCTATGTGTCCCTCTGCCTTCCTTCTCTGTGTCTATCTGTATGCCATCCTCTCTCTAACTGCATGCGTAGTCATTTTGTGTCACTTTTGCTTCATTTTCACCCCATGGGTCCCCTTTTCTCTGCTACAATCAAACCCTTTCACGCTTTCCTCAAATTCCCTCGGCCACCCCCGCATTTGCTTTTTCCATCTGTCTCCTTCCAACTGTCTCCTTCCAACTGTCTCCTCGTCTCCTCTTCCCTCTCCCTCCCTCTCTGTTCTGCTCACCTGCAGCACATAAAAATTCCTCTTTTCTTTCTCCAGAGGATTGTTCAGTCGCTTAGGGATTTACTGCATTCCTCTATGCTTTCTCTCCTTCTTACTCTCCATATCTGTCTCCCCTTGTTTCTCTCCATTTTGGCAGCACTACACAGCGTTTGATTCAGATCTTCTCCTTTGTCTTTTTAACACATTTGTATCCCTCTTTAAGCCCCTCTGTGTTTTCTTTCTCCATCCCTCCCTGTCATTTTAATAATACATACTAATCCTATACTTGTTGGTTCCATGACCCCACCCTAATTCTTTTTTTTTTTACTCCATAGCACCCACTATACCTGCCCCACCTGGCCTCTCCCTCCTGCTGGGTTTCTGCCATGAGCTGAAACATACCGCCTCCACTTACTTAGCTGGAGGGCGCAGGGTTGGGCTGCAGCTTCTCACCGCCGTTTTTTTGGGTTGGTGGGGGTGGAGGTGAAGGGGCACTCCAGGGCCTGGGGCCTGGGATGAGGTTGATTTATGAGTTAATCAATTGGTAGTCCGTGTGAGTGAGCAAAACCACAGAGGTGTGTGAGCTCTTTCATGTCACTGTCTGTGCTTGTTGACTTAGTCCCTTAGGAAAACACCAGAAGCTGTCATCCCCCATGTTGCTCAGCTCCCCAACATGTTTTCAAAAGCAATTAGGGAGAAAATGGAGCTCGGTGTTCATTCATCTGATGGTTGAATGGCTTGTATGAGTGGATGTTTGTGTATGGTTGTGTGGGTGTCTTGCAGAAGTCTTACCCGACCATGAAAAGTAGTGACATCACACATGCAAAAGTTAAACTTTGGCCTCAGAAAGAAACCCAAGCCTTGATTTATAATGTCAATTTATGAACTTCTCATGATGTGACAGCAAACAACTTTCCAACATGACTCCCGGCAGACTATCTTCCCCACCTGTTGAAACTTTGCCTAATATCCATATAAGTGTTATAACTGATTTGGTCTGCAAGCTCCTAAGAAAAATGCCTTTGGCACACTCATGATAGATTATGGGAGATCATGTAAAAGACATTTGCAGATTACTGTCAGGGACAATTAGACTGAGTGCAGATTTCCATCTTTAATCACCTCAAATGTGAGTAACATGTTCAGATTTGTCCCACTTAAAGCCCATTAACCCTCATGTTGTCCTCGGGTCAAATTGACCCGTTTTCCTATATCAATGTTCTTTTTAATTACGCGAAATAACATGATTGATTCCACACAATGCTCTTTGGCAAGTAAAAATCTCTACTTTGATTAATTTTGGGGTGTCTTATTCAATTTTATAGCCTTGAAAAAAGAAATTGAAGTGCTTTTGAAATAGTATTGAGTAAAAGTTGACAAATTCCAGTCTGATTATCCATCAACATACTTTCCTTTAATTTTAGTCCAAATTATACTTAATTTCTGCTTTTCTAACTCAAACATTAGGTATAATTTCCTATAAATGAGGTTTATTGACCATAAATTCCAAAAATAACTGTAAAACTAAAGTTAAAACGTCAAAAAAGTGACAAACATTGAAAAAAAGCATAAAGAATTATGAAAAAAGGGACAAAAACTTAAGAAAAAGTTAACAATGTCGATAAAAAGCATCAAAAGTGAAGAAAAAAGGGATAAAAACGTAAGAAAAACTAAAAAACATTGATTAAAAGCCTCAACAAAAGTATTGATTTTCAATTGTGACGGGAAGATAACACAAGAGATTAAGACAAAGCTGAGCCGGATGACAGAAAGATGATAGAGAAGATGTTTGATGGCACCTAATATGTCTGCTAACTGACATGTATCTTGGCAAAAGCACAGGCGCACAAATGCAAAACAGAGGGGAAAATGAAACAGAGCGAGCTGAACACACTCATCCAAACACAGGGTACATCTCAGCACCTTTGTTCCTCCATCCAAGCTATCCTGAGGTGTTCCAGCAATTTTAGCCCGGAACTTCCCTCTGTGCATTTGTTTTGCTCAATTTATGACAATCATATTCCTCCCCATCCCTCGTAAAATTTGACTTATGATTGATGGCTGCAGTTGTGTGTGAGCAAAAAAGTTTTTTTCTTCTCTTTTCATTTCCCTGAGGCCTTGGGTAGGAGTCAATGAGCCGTTTTACATGTTGCTGTGTCGCGGTCTACATTACATGTTTGACATGTTACGGTTTGTTAGAGACTAAAACGCCTGTTTTGGACCAGCTGTCCACCCACACTGGGAGGACTTACAGTGCTCTGTATCACTCTTTCTCACACACGCATACACACGCACGTATGCACGCAAGGACACACACACACACACGCAGTTCCACTCTGCGACCTGAAGAATGGTGTGAAAGGTAAATAGAAAGCTTTTAAACTGTCTGCGCGACGCACAAAGACAGAAGATTATGGAAGGACCACAGACTCCCTCACACATACACACACAGTTGCCCACTTGTTTTTGTCACTTATGAAGAGACGTTGATTTACATTCATTCCCTGGAGATCTACCAATAATCTTAACCCTACATGCCACAACCCTTAGTCCTCTGTTTCATAGAACTCCATTGCTATGATTGAGTTTTGAGTCGCTGGTTCAAGTCCCTGTCTGGACCAAAGGTCAGGTGTCCTTGAGCAAGGCACTGTACCCCCCCAACTGCTCAGGGCTCTGGCACTGGCAGCCCACTCACTCTGACATCCCACCATTTTGTGCATGATTAGGTCCTGAGCATGTGTGTGTATTTCAGGTGATTACTATCAAACAGTGTGTACAATTTCCCCCACTGGGGATCAATAAACAGTATAAATTCAATTAGTATCTAGAAATTATAAATACACCGTCCTGCATTTGAGTACTCATTAGAGCATCAAAAAGTTCCCAACAAATGCACTATTTAGTTCTGTTTGAGCTGAACCCTCAACCTGCAGAACCACCACACCAGTTATACAGGATTGTCGCTATATCATGAAATCATGCAAGAATCATGGGGTCGCACACCACACAAAAATTCTTCTTGTCAGGCTTCAAGTAGTCTGGATCAATGGCAGTACATTTCCAGGATGATGCCACTTGGCAGGTAGTTGTTGTAGACAAAATACACACACGGATGCACTGGTAAGAGCAAATTACGTTTCAGCATGCATCCAGCTAATTTAGCTCACCTTACTGTATTGTGGGAAGAGTTACATTAACTTTGTTTAATATAGTATGTGGCGTTTTCTTTGGTGGGGTGCAAATATTCCACCAAAACAAATTCCTTCCTTAGACCATTTTTTGCGTCTCTACGTCCAGAGCTTAGCGTCGCCCAAGATGATTGGGATTGGTTTAAAGAAATGGAAACAACATGGAGCGTTTTTTTTCTCCTTTTTGTATCTGTGGTTTAGCCAAATCTTGTTTGTAAGTACCTGCCCTTTTCAGATCAGTTTCCAATGACTGTTTCTCAGATAGTTTTGTGTAACAAACCATTTGTTGCCGCAGGTCAGTGAAATTACCCACTTTTGAAAATTAATTTAAGACTTTTCAAAGAATCAAAGTATTTTTTTGTAACCTGCTCTCAAAGATTTGCATATTTAAGAATCAACATCAGGCTTGGGGGTGGGGGAGTCAGATGAGTTTGAGAGAAAGACTAATTCAAGGGTGATTCTAGTATCAGACCTAATGTGACAAGGGTACATTGCATTTTTAGAATTAACCGTGCCCAACCTGAACCAAAAATACAGAATATTACAAAGCCTTATATCATTTTTAATTTTTTTACCTTACCTTAACCAAAAACCTGACAATGGTGTTCGCCCCAAATTAGAGGTGATTCTCCCCAATGTGACCATACACAGTAGGCCTACTTTGTCCCCACAACATGAGCTATAAAGGACAACGCTGTCTCCTAAAAAATATGTTTCCATACAAAAAAAATGCATTCTCAATGAGGGAAACGTGTTGTTTTAGATTACGTTTGTTTTAGACATTTCTAATCAAAGCCCACGTTCAAAGTCGGCAGAGGGAGAAGGTCCAGGTGGATGGATGGGTCTAACAGACACTTTCTTTTCATCCAGGAGACAACTGTTTGTGTCCCATGTGAAACCAAAAGTCAGTGTTGACTTATATTAACTTACCTACATAAGTTAAGTACAAAACCTAACGTACTTGGCATACAAGTGTAACTTTAGCTACGTAGTAAACATACTTCTTTTACTATAACATGAACCAAGACCTTTTTCTAAACGTAACCAAGTACTTTTGTTTCAATCCACAACGTTAACCACATATTTAAACCTGCAACCGTCTTACAACGTGCGCCTGTCGCTGTTACGAGACGTTTAATCTGGGAGAAAATAAGTTTCCCTAGAAACGTAATAGAGATTGCAGTTTAGAATGTAATTGTTTAGGGGACGGGGTTGATAAAAGAACACACACACACAGATAAACACACACACAAACAAACAGGTACACAGACAGACAGACATTCATAAGCAGACCTCTTTATTGTTACACCTCTACAGTGTGTTGTTCACACCTGCACAACTACAATACAGACTCCTCGGACTCTCATTCACTTCCGCTTTTGTTTTCCTAAGTTCTCACAAACACCGGACCATTTTCTTTTTCCTTTTCCACAGTGCACCATTTCAAAAGCAGGAAAAGGCAGAACCAAACATTTCCCCGTTCCAAGTCTGGAAAGTACACAGTGCATATCATACATATCTTTTTACGGTCCTCTTAAGAACCCCATGGTAATATGATGCTATTTCTTCATTCCGTCACGCTGTCTGAGTTTTCTTTGCTTTAACTCCTTTTTTTGTCTTTCACCATTTGAGCACATTAAGACAAGACTGGACCAAAACAAACTCCAGCAAGGCATGCTTGTGTCTGCCTGGAAGGACAGACAAGGATGAGCAAAAAAAAGAAAAGTTTAGAGAAAGAGAGTCTGGATTTAGCTTTTTTCTCTTTCAGACCAGATGAATAAGTCTAAGTGGTTTTGATTCACATCCTATTTGTGACACCAGTTTGATGTTTGACAGAAACCTGAACTCTTAAACCTGCAGAACCACCACACCACTGCAGTTATCCAGAGGAGAGATTTCCACAGTGCTGATTCTCATTGCTGGCAGTTTTATTGTAGAGTTTTTACATCTTGAATATTTAAAAAAAAAGAAAGTATAATCTCACAGCTGCCATGCAAACATTTACTGCTAGGAGCAAGAATATTCAAAGGGATCTAAAACAAGTTGTTTTAAATATGTTTGTGCTTTCATGTTCAGCTTGCTTGGTAGATGGAACAAAGATCAGATGCGCTGGTCAGTTTCGCCCTGGGTTCCTCGGTTCTGTGTGACAGTCAAAAATAATCCCTCGGCAAAGAGCTCGGTGGGAGCTAAAATAACGAGTGACTAGAATTAGATTTTGCGCAACGTGCCCCAGGTTGATTGACACATTCTACAATCAAATCAAAGTGCTGACAGCTGGGACTGATTTCCCACAACTGTTGTGGTTTAGGGACAGAAAACCAAACGAATGGGAAAGCAAAATACAGAGAAACAGTAAAACAGAGACAGAACTTGAAATAAGGGTAAAGAATGGGACTTTTTTCCTTGACGTCACGTGATGATTGGTGCTTGGGTGCTATTTGTTTTCTAATAGACTGACTGTTGTCATTTTTGACAGTGAGGGCAACTGAAAAAGTAGGAAATTGAACTGTACCGCAGAGATGCTCAGATACAGTTGTTTCACAGTCTACAGCAGCTGCAGTTTGCCAAGCCGACGAGAAAGTCCTTGTATCATTTTGAATGGGTAACGCACTGTGTTTAAAGTTTCAGATCTCACAGGTTGAAGCTTGGATGAAGCACTTTTTAAGGCAGCTTTACGCGACTTTCTTTTTTTTTTTTAAACAGTAAAGTTTAAACAAAAGCAGAAAGACCTTAAAACGCAGATGGGAAGGCAGAGTTGGATGATAACTGTCTGTGGGTTAATGGCTACAAGTGACTCACTTTCCCATTACACAAAGTCATCTGACCCACTGTTAATATACAAATGTTGATTAGAGCAGCTTTAAGGGTTCAGTTTGGTTGAAACCAGTGACTGTAAAAGGTCGAAACAAACTAGGTTTAACAATTTGGGCAACCGTGTCTAAAACAAAAATGCTTATACCTGTTTCCAATGACCACACTCTAAAGCATGACAGTATATCCGCCTGGCTCAATCACATTTCCTCCCTGATCTCTCTGAGAGTTCCTTGTATTGTGTGTGTCTCTGCAGTCTCGACACTTTGAATCCTACACTACAAATAGGAGTGACAGCATGTCTTTCTCTTCTCGAAGGCCTTCCTTGTGTTGCACTCAAATGTTGCCTACACACAAAAAGTGATTGTGGTACGTGCAAAGTTTCTGCAAGCTTGCTCGTACTGGAAGAGGGATCCCACCTCTTTGCTCTGTCTGAAATGTCTTACTTATTGTACAAGTAAAGGGGTTTAACAGTGGGTGTAATGATGAATGATGTCTTGTCCTGTACATATTACAAAGTCCATTGAGACAAATTTGTATTTTGTGTACAGAAAACTGACTTGACTTGATAGACGTAGTAGTAGTAGTAGTAGTGGTTGTATAAAGACTGAAAAAAGACAGCCTGACACGGACTTTGTTTGAAGTATACTGACCTTCAGTCTGACACATATGATTCCAATATGGGTCAAAGTTTTAAGTTGACTCAATCAGTGTTGATTTGAAGCACAGCGATGAGGTTGCCGTCTCCTTGAATCTTGAATTTTGCTGTGCCCTCTCAAGGCTCTTTTTCTTCTACAAAGAAACAGAAGTTTAAGTTTTTTTTTATGTTATCCCTCTGCTGAAAATTTTGAAAAGAATGGTGAAGAAAGGCGGGTTTAGATTGTAAATAGAGAAACATGATGAGTGTAAAAAATGGCAAGAAGGGGATTCAGGGTTAAATCCAAAATCAGGAACTCAAAAACATCTACCACGGCCATGTATTTTCCTAACCTGCATGGGACCCATCTCTGCTTCTCCCTCTCTAAAGCTCTCGTTGGAGTTTCATTAAAGTATGCTTTTAAGTTAATGCAAGATCTTATCACGCATCTCCACTCAGCTCAGCTCCTCTCCTTGCCTCTCTCGCTTCATCTGTTATCACTTCTAATCTTCTTCTTCCTTCCACTGTTTCCCACTGCCTCGCTCAATCCACCCCAACCCCCACCCCCCCCTCACCCACACCTTTTCTCTCCCTCTGTTGTACTCTATCTGATTTACTCAGCCTGCTTCAAGGCACTCATTATCTACTTGAATTTATGGAGTTCCTTAAAAGGCAGAAATAGAAGAGGGGTAATACTTGAGGCCTGAGACACTAAGACCTCTGCCATTCTCTCCTTCTCCTTCAATCCATCTTTTGTTTTGCATTTCACTCCCATCCCTCTGTCCACAGTTTGTGTTACATCCGTAGCCCTGTCTCTTTCTCCACTCACATTCTACATGTTTTCTTTCCCTGGCTCATCCATCATGTGCTGTCGCCAGCGGTTGTGACGCTGTCATGTAATTATCTTATATTCATGCGAATGTGCTTGTCCTTTACTAGTGCTGTGTTGGTTTTATGCACACTCAGGGTTCCTTTGACTCCATGCCCCTGGCTTGAAAAGCTTCATGTCATAATTCAAGCCAGAGGGAGATGTTTGATTGGCCCACATGCCCAACGGCACAGCAGGATCTCTTTGATTTTGCACAGCTCTCAGTGGTGGTTGTCATTTTCAGACAAACAATGAACGTGCTAATAACTTTAAGGCACCTACTCGCCTCACAGGGTACAAATGCACCATAAGCAATTTGGAGGATACATTTTATTATTGCTCTTTCAGTACTGTGCAAATTTGAGGAGCCACAGTGGGAGTCTAACCCTCTAACCACAGCACGGCTGTTGCCATGCTCTGCCCATTGAGCTTCAGAGCAGGAGCGCGCACAGAAACAGCAGGGAGGGTAATCACTGACTACATCCAATGCCCTGAAGGTCCAAATGCCTCTCGAAAGCATAACTCAGGCCATGTTCAACCTGGGCTCCATTTTCACATCTTCTTTCAATTCTAACCGAAGTCTTATTTGCTTATAATAAATCTCTGTACATCTTTCTTGCCAGCATGCCTGGCTCCTTGCTCCAAAGCTCCCAGGGTCTGCTTGATCTGTAACGATGGATAATGTAAAAAGGTTTAAAGCCAAAAGCAAAAATTTCAATTTTCTTCACTTTTTGTGGAAAGAAATATAATCTATCTCAAGATGGGAAAAGTACTCACTTTCCGTACTTAAGTTAGAAGTACAGATACTTGTGTTAATACTCTGTGTAAAGTCAAAGTACTTGATAAACTTCTTTACTCAATTAAAGATAACAAAGTACAGCTTGGAAATTTACTTAAAGTATAAAAGTAAAAGTAGCCTTAGAATGACACCAATATTTTTTGCAAAGCACCTGGAGACCACAAATGTACTAGAGAGACCTGAGGAACTTCAGTGGACATGGAGGGTACGTCTTTATACGGCAATGGCTACATTTTAAATGGATGTCTGCCAATAGGCCTAAAACATAACATATATGATTATTTTATGACAGACACTGGGACTCCTGGTTAATAAGATTCTGACCATTAGCAAGATATGAATTCAGTGTTTATCTGTAAGAATTCACAGATCCAGTTTCTATTTTTAATCTCCCCCCTAACATGTAAATGAATCTACATGTATGTGCGTGTGCTCAAATATGGCTTCTGGAAAGAAATAAGGATTAAATATGAATAAACAAACTGACATGAATGAGGAATTTCCCCAGCACATTGGCCAGGAGTCTTTCTTGATGCCTACTGTTTACATCTCTTTCAGATAAGGTCGAGGATGATGGGAATGTATTGCTGCTGTCTGCCCTTTTTTTTCTTTCATTTTCAATCATGTTGCCATCCATACTACTATGTGCTAACGTAGCGCCATCCATACTACTATGTTCTAACGTTAGCGCCATCCATCTACTATGTGCTAACGTTAGCGCCATCCATACACATATGTGCTAACGTTAGCGCCATCCATACTACTATGTGCTAACGTAGCGCCATCCATACTACCATGTGCTAACGTTATCGCCATCAAGCCTCAATGATTACTGTATGAATGCTGAATCTGTTGAGTTATCTTAGTCGTGCGTCAAATGCAACGTACAGGTATATATATTCCCATCCATTTAGATGTGAATAGTGTATTGATGAACATAAACAATAATAACAAAAACTCCAGTAAAATGTGGAAAGTTGAGGACTAGATTAGGACTGGAAAGCTGATTCTGGTGTCCAACTTGGCCCCAGGTGTATCTGTTAAACACCGGAGACAACTTCTCTCTAGCTAAGGTTCCATCCACTTGTCAATTGAATTACAGAATCTGAAGTTTGGTAAAAAAAAAAAAAAACTCATGCGAATAGAGCTGTTGAAAGTGTTGATGCTTCATGAAGACCAACGTGTAACCCACAACATGTGAAGACCACCCAAAACCACGAGCTAACAGGTGAAGAACCCACCAAACCCACTAGCTAACTTACTTTAAATGTGAAGAACTATAGTCCAGTAACAGGCTTAAGTGAACTGACAACATGAGTTATACAACTTACAGTTCTCAAAGACTCACACACACATCTCAGCTGGTTATCCTCCGGACAGCTTGCCTCTTTTTCTTTCTCTCACTTTTTCCTCCGTGTGCCGCGCACATCCGCTCGCGGTGTGTGGCGCGTGTCCGCGTATTCTCCGATAAGACGACCACTTGTCACAACTAAAGTACCGAGCCAATTTTGTAAAATGTAAGGAGTAGAAAGTACCGATATTTTGTGTTAAAATGTAAGGAGTAAAGTAAAAAGTCGCCACAAAAATAAGTAGTAAAAGTAAAGTAAAATATCAGAAAAATCTACTGAGTACAGTAACGAGTATTTTGTACTCCGTTACTTCCCATCTCTGTTCTATAATGCAGATTTTTCCATTTTTCACAAGAGAATAACCTAATTTTTGGAAATATATGTGGGAACTACTATAGTTCCTTTTTTGTGTCTTTTTGGTTGTTTACTTTTACAACACTCAACATTTGGGACCAAGATTGTATTTCACAATCAAGCTAAGTTAATTAGCTTACTAGTAAACCTGATTCCAATGACACACTACTTTTAATTTCAACACCTTTTGAGTGGCATTGTCAAGCTTCCTGCACCAATGCCGCATTTCCGCAGGGTTTGGTTCGGCTCAACTCAACTCCCTTTCGGTACCAGGTCCTTTTCTTTATTTTGTTTTCCACTGCACATAGTACCCCCTCAGTGTAGGCCTGAAACTGCCGTGACGTCATTCTCATCATTTAATCCTTTCATTGGCAACCAAACAGAGGAACTCGGATCTGTGAATTGTATGTAGTAGTTTTGTGGACAGTGCAGTGTTTTAACTCCATCTTCTAGTATTGGCTCAGCTTGCTTGGAACCTCGACCGAGGTTATAAAAAAAAAGTACCAGGGTCTATCAACATTTTTTGCTAATAGAAAACCAAACAAAAGCAAGTCAAGTTAACTAGAGTCAACCCGTGCCTTACCATGCAGTGGAACTGTGGCGGCTTGTGTTTCACTTCAGTTCAATTCAATTTTAATTGTAGTGCCAAATCATAACAGAAGTTATCTTGGGACACTGTACAGATAGAGTAGGTCTAGACCATGCTCTATAATTTACAGAAACCCAACAATTCCCCCCAAGAGCAAGCTTTTTTTTGGTTTATTTTGTCTCATGTAATGCAAAGGAGGGCTCTAAGCTATCTTTCTTTAATGTGGTGATGGCAGAACCTACAGAACCACATTGCTCTGGGACCTCAGCACTCCACTCGTTAACCTGTGATTCAAATCCCAACACTGAGGTTTGTCAAATGAAAATCCTAAATGAGTTACTTTTGTAACGGTTCTTTGTGTACAGTGTATAGCACCTTTCAGCTGAATCAACTGTAATGCCAAAGATGACACCAAATTATAACTTATTAAAAATTAAAAATAATGTATAAGAATATTATTTGCAATTCAACTTGAAAAAAAAGCATTTTAAAGTAATATGTTCCTCAAGTAGTTTTGTTTTTACCTTGCCCATTATTGTCTAAGTAAATGAATGACAGGTGTGCATTAGAACATACTGTGGGGGCTGATTTTGGGGTTGATGCATGGTAAATCCATTAATCTTACAGAATTGACAGGCCGCACCCACTTTAAGAAGATGTATGAAGCTCTGCAGTAAAGCAAGTGATGAGATGTTGGGCAGAATCAGTGCAATGAAGGAAAAATGAAAATGCGTTCCAAGTTGGATACGACAAGAGCTTTATGGATTTAGGAATGAGAAGGATTAGAATAGCCTCCAAGTTACTGGAGAACAAAAGGCTGGCAAAAAAGCCAAAAAGATGGATTCATGCTTTGTTTTTTTGTGTTTGGAAGCCACTGGATTACATTAACAAGAAAGCTCCTGCTCCAAATCTTGAATAACCTCACTGGAAACTGTTTCAGCCCACAGTAGATTTCCTAAATGATTGGCCAGTAGTTAAAGAGATTAAATATACTTCTCTTGTTAAAAGTAGAACCATGCAGGTTTTATAGGCCTCTGTTGCCCTCCTCTGGTGAACAGTGAGTGTTACTATTAGCGGTTAATGCGACCTCAGAAGTAGTGACTGTGTTCGACCACCTGTGTGTAGTTTTGAGCTGAGAAGAATGATGTGTTATGGTCTTCTGCTAATAGAATCATGGGATTAGATATGTTTTATGTTTCAGGTACCGTGAGACTCTCCCGCTCCTCTGCCAACCCACCAACCGTCCTCACATTAATGAAAATTAAGACCACATTGAGTTTGAGTTTTCAGAGTGTATGTGTGTGTGCATTCACTGATTACTGTCTGGACCTTATTTAAGTAGAAACAGATTGAAGAATGATAATTAGGTCTAATAAGATGGAATTTCCCTAACTATGTCAAACAGCAGCCGCATCACAGGGCTGCTTTTAAAGGGGCTTCAGGTCAATTGGAAACACACACACACACACGCACACACACACGTGTCACATGATACTTTTATGGCATTATCTTCATAGTAAAAGTTTGAAATAATGTGGGTTCTAAGATACTTTTTGAGGTATGTGTGAACTTAAAGGTACGTTGAGTTTATATATACATATATATGTATATATATAGACTGTATATATATATATATATATATTAATTGATTGTACCATACAACAGATTGTACCATAACTTAACAACTGAGATCTTCCCCAACTTTCTCAGTTGCCTATAACAGCCTGTGGACTGATTTCTACTGTATGTTAAGGTTTTGGGACAGTTTTGCTGGTAAAATTCAAAGGATGTGATGTTTATGCACGCTCTGAGTACCTTGTTTCTTTTTAGCTCCCCTACAGCGCCAACAGTGTGCAACACTAGCTAACGCTTGTTCAGAACTGATGCCAACAAACCCACCACAGCCCAGAGTCACACACAAAGTCCACTTAAAGGTGCTCTACGCCATGTTGGGTGACATTACTTCTTGTTGACATTTGAAGTATTTTCAAACAAAACAAGACTAGCTTGCCCCTCCTCCTCCTCATCCCATCCCCTCCCCCCTCCCTTTTCCACGCACTAACCCCCCCAACCCCCAAATTCTTCTTTTCGTTATTGGCTGGAATGCTGGAACATTGCTTGTGTATGCTTCGTGATGCAGGTGGGCACACAGTCTTTTTGTTGCCGTTTGTAGACCCTGGGCTGTCTACGGAGGTTTTTACAGTGTGTTCTGGGGACAGGCAGCTTGTGGAAAGTGAGGAGAAGTTTGCTGTATGTGACAACAAATGTTGTAGCCTAAAACACGCGTGACAGCTCTTACAGCACCTTTAAGAACACATAAAAAAACGTTTTATTTAGTGACAGATAACAATTGATTGATTCATTGTTTGACTATGCAGTTTCATTTTGAAATTGTTAATGCATAGTCTTGTTCCTCAACTCTTTTACAGAAGTGGCAGCTATCCTGTCTGTTTGGAGAGAAATGTTGGCCTTTAACATGACAGAAAAGCACACAAGTTTGAGAACCATACCACGATCACGATCAAACACAATACATCATCCTCTCCAGAGGGACGATGTTGACGCTTGTCAGTCTGGAAATTCTTCCAAAGTCATTCCAAAAGCTCCAGGGCGTGAAGTGATTGTTCTGCCAAAATCTTTCACAGAGCAAAGAATAAAAATCATAGCAGAAGTTAAAAAGAACAGCTATTTCAACATCCAAGGGCCTGCAGAATCCTTTTGTCCTTGGCTTCAGTCAGTGTTCATGAGTCCACCATCAAAAAGAAGCTGGAGATTTATGGCAGGGTACCAAGACAGAAACCATTGCTCACTGGGCAGAAAAAAAATAATGCTTGTCTCAAGTTTGCCAAAAGCACCTTGTGATCCTTAAGAGTGAAAACGTTTTTGCAAACATACATAAAGTAGGCATACAGTAGTATATATAAATCCCTGCTGTTTATGTCAGAAAAACATCACTGAGTAATCCTATATTGTAGTCTACATAATAAAAGTAGCATTATTGTTGTTTGTTCATTGTCAGGATTGTCTGGATTCATCAGGCTTTGACTGAGCTGATCAGAAAGTCTGCAAGTTCCATTATCAAAGCTTTGGAATCGATCTGAATGATCTATTAAGTAAGTTATTTCTGTTCCTTGTTACAGTGTTTGTACATGCATAGCACAATTATTTAAACTGACACACAGAGAGCAAAACCTCTTCTCAAGTCACCAAAAGTCTAAACACATTTTCTGCTTTACACACATTTTGAAATTCCAAATGGCACTTTTTAAATGTACTGAACACGGTTCTCTGCATAAGACACAATGATCTGGCATAAAATCACATGTTTGCAATTTTAAAACAATGCCATTCAAAATGACACTACATGAGCTAATTGGCTGATATGTGCCACCTGGCCAAACACCTCAATGGTTAATGGTTACCACTTCAATCCAGGAAGTAAGCACTATGAAAAGCACCAATAAAAATTGAGGATGCTGCCTAATTCTTTTTCTTGCCTCTTTTTTTTCTATATATTTTCTGCAATTTTCTTTTTCAGTTTACTGTTTTTGTGAGAATATTTCTGTTCACTCCATTATTACTTGTTTGATGAAAAATACAAAAAAATAAATGTTTCAACAGTATGTGTGTGTATCTGCAACTATTTCTTTGCGTGTGACCAATCTGAAGAATTTCCTACAATTGTATGCTGTTTTAGTATTATGGCAAAGCAAAAATAAATATTAGAGTGCTTTTCATTATGCCCAACAGTGTGTGGTTGGTTAGACAACATCTGGTAATATGAATGAAGTGTGTGCCATTTGATGCAAAAGTTGGATTTTAATAATGCTATATGTAGTTTTGGTTGCAGTGCTTTATTTGTCAGGATGTATGAGGTATTCTGCAGTTTGGGTGTGGTGTTTTGTGAACTGTGTTAAGTATTTTGAGAAAGCCTGCCTAGTTTTTAAAATTGTGTTTTAGCAATTGGTAAAAACTGGAAAAGCAAAGTAAAACTCTTTACTTTATTTGCTTGTTGAATTTTTGTTTTGGGGACAATAAACCCAACTTTATTTGTACTTTTATACTGTGTTCCTTCACTGCTTGGTCCATAACAGTCATATTGAAGTAATTATAATTACAAGCTTCCGACTTCATTCCCGTTAACTTCCAAGTTGTAATGAAACTTAAACTTACTTTAATTAAAGCTTACAAATACTGTGCCAGAAAACTTAATAAATATGGACATCTCACATCAGCCACAGACCATTGTTCAATGAAATTAAACCCAAATTTAATAACGTTAAATTCTCTGTAATCACACAACCATTTCGATGACGTGAACATTCTTTCCTTCTTTTTTTTCTTCTTTAAAGTCACTTATCATGAGAATCTTTGCCATCTCAACCATCCACTCCAAGTTGATAATCTAAAAAACAACTGCATTCCATTTAGGAGAGGCAGTTTCAGGGTTGTGCGTGCTGACTCATGGGTGTGGCTTGCATTGACACTTGATGGACTCACTGTAATCGGCATACGTTCCACCTGTGCTTTTCCTGCTATGACAAGTCAATATGTCTACTGTGCAAATGCCTGTTATACTCACTGAAATTAAAACAAGCACATCATGCTATCAAACCCCAAATGACTCTTTGGGTGAATCGGTTCTGACTCTCAGAGTGAGAGGAACGCTCACTGTAAGAAAGCCTGAGAAGGCGTTTGGCTGCAAAGGTTAACTGTTATAACTATTGAGTTCTTTTGAGTTACCAAAATAGGCTATTGTTTATCGTAGTAAAGTTTACCGTAAAATAAAAAAGGCATTTTTCAGTGTTTCAGAGGAACATGACAGCCTGTAGATTGAAGGTTGTTGTAACTCACAAACAGTATCTTTCCTTTAAAGGGATTCTGGTCAGAAAGTCAGCGCACAATATGAATGACACTTCAAACGGCTGAAATGTAGGAGATTGATTATGATGTGTAGAACTTACACATAGTTTTGGCATAGATGTGACTTTCTTGATATTTCACAGCTGTTTTATTGTCTGTTTGGGTTTCAGATGCACATTTTTCCAATATACTTCTTGTTCTTGCACACACGTGATGACAACCCCCTACTGTATCTTAGCTACCATAACTCAAAATCTGTATGAAAATCTGTTTCTTATTTATTTATTTGTTTGTAAAGTATTTGAGTAGTCATTTGCAATAGTTGACGCCCTAATTGTCAGTTGCTTATAGACTTTGCAGGGCATTACACAAATATAGGTGATGTTTTCTATTTTCCAAATGTATGAATCAGAATGAATGTATGAAATGAAAAATCAGAAGTCATATTTCAGTGATTGTTCTCACATTTTGACAGCGGAAATGTACAAATCTGAGGCAGTCACAGAAACACGTAAATTCATCTATGAATTATTCAAAACACTCTCTGTGCAGTCCATCTAACTCTATTGAGTCATCTATGGAAGTCAGATGCCCTTATTGAACTCGGTGGACTCAGTATTGTTTGTCAAAAGTTTGCTGTTGCATCCAGACTACCAGTCAGTGGCAGAAATTTGTGGCTTTGATACCCCCCTTAGATGTATTATTATGAGAGTGCACTGACGGCCACATTATACAATATTTGATTACCAAAACTATTTGAGATAAAAATTTCTCAATGAGTAAGTTAATGACAAATGTCTGTATGAATAAGCTTCATTAATACATTTTTCAGTTGACGGATTTCCACGTTTACTCTAAACTATTAAATAATTAAGTACACACATCATTCAAACTGCTGATTTAAATCCCCTTTAGTGGCTGTGTTGAAGCTGACCTGACCTGAAAATAAAAGCTGCGGTTGGATCCATGTAGTCTTTAGGCTCTTTAGGCTCTCTTTAACACGCTGTAATTCTTCTCTGTGTTGGCGGTTGTTGTTGTTGTGATACTGCTGCCTGTCCAACAGGTGGCGCCCTTTATTTGGAGTCCAAAATCTGCATCCTTTGCAAGTTTTTTTCTCTGAGTATGATGAAAATTTATGAATGATAAAAATAATCTAAACGAAAACTTTGCACCTAAAAAAGTCTATACAGTCATAGAGCATAGAGCATAGAGCATAGAGCAGCCCTGTGTACAGGTATGCTCGAGCTGACCTGAAAAGTGAAATTAAAAGAGCCAAAGCGGACCACAAGAAGTGCATAGATTCCCATCTGTCCAGCAATAACACACGGGAGGTGTGGCGGGGCATACATGGCATCACCAACTACAGGGGCTGTGATTCATCATCAGGGGACTTCAGTGCGAAGCTGGCA
>NC_045742.1:16175238-16182119 GCF_008692095.1 Etheostoma spectabile
AGTGGCAGTGAGGAGCTGAATTGCTTCTTGCTTCGCTTTGAGTCACCACAACCCGCCCCAGCCCTGCCGACACCTCCACCTGGTTTCTGCACACCCCATCCCTACCCCATCACACCTGGTTCCTGCACCACCCCTCTCACCGTAAAGAGCACCGACGTTGAACGAGTACTCCTAGCAGTGAATCCAAGGAAGGCTGCTGGCCCAGATGGAGTTCCTGGCAAGGTGCTCAGGCGTGGTGCTCACCAGCTCGCCCTCATCTTTGCTAGGATCTTCAACCTCTCCTGGCCCAGGCAGTCATCCCCCCCTGCCTATAAATCAGCCACATCATCCCAGTGCCGAAGAAGTCTCCCATCACCAGCCTACAATGATTACCGTCCTGTGGCCCTACACCGGTAATCATGAAGTGCTTCGAGAGACTTGTTCTCCAACACATCAAGGACTACCTCCACCCGATCTGGACCCCTAACAGTTTGCCTACCGCACAAACCGATCCACAGAGGATGCCATCGCCGTAGCTCTCCACTCTGCACTGAGCCACCCTCGGAGCAGCAGCAGAGACAGTCCGGATGCTCTTTGTGGATTACCGCTCCGCCTTTAACACAATCATCCCGGACATTCTCATATCCAAACTAGTCACTCTAGGCCTCCCCCTCTCACTTGTGCCTGGTAAAGGACTTTCTCAACAATCGGCCGCAGACGGTGAGAACTGGCCCCCACCTCTCCCCCTCGTATGTGAGTATACTGGCTCCCCACAGGGCTGCGTGTGAGCCCCTCCTGTACTGCCTCTACACCCACGACTGCAGTCGACCCACAACAACAACCTCATCGTTAAGTTTGCTGACGACACCACAGTGGTCGGACTCATCTCAAAGGGGACGAGGCAGCCTACAGAGAGGAAGTCCTGAACTTGGCGCTGGTGTTCGGAGAACAACTGTCTTTGAACACCAAGAAAACCAAGGGATCATCGTCGACTTCAGGAAGAGAGCACACCGACCTCCCCCCTGTACCTCAACGGGGAGTGTGTGGAGAGGGTCCACACCTTCGGTTTCTTGGTGTCCTCATCTCAGTGACATCTCTGGTCAGCCAAATCACGCGGTCTCAAGAAGCCCAGCAGCGACACACTTCATCAGGGTCCTCAGGAATACGACCTGGACTCCAACTTGCTGCGACCTTCTACACGCTCACCATCGAGAGCCTGCTGACCTACTGAATCACAGTCGGTGACGGCAGCTGCACCGTGGCAGACAGGGAGAGGCTGCAGAGGGTTGTAAGGTCAGCACAGAAGTCACCGGCTGCCCTCTCCCCTCCCTGACGGACATCTACACCTCCCGCTGCCTCAGCAGAGCAGAGCAGAACATCTATAAGGACAGCTCCCACCGGCTCTGATCTGTTTGACCTGTTGCCCTCAGGAGGTGCTACAGGTGCATCAGAGCACGACAACAGACTCAAGAACATCTCCCGAAGGCCATAACGACCCTGAACTCACCCCTGAACTCACATATGCACTGACTCCACTCCACTCCACAGCCCCCCCGGCCCCCGTATCTTTTCATTCCGTCGACTGTGCAATTTATGTTATACTGTTACTGTATATATACCTCATAGGACACTGGAATCTGTGAATTCATTTTCATACAGTGCAATATTTAATACATTAACCTTTCCATTACTGTGCAATATTATTATAATATTAGTAATTAATCATTTCATTCCATCACTGTGCAATATTTATTATTGAGGTTAACACTACCTATGCTTATTCAAGCTGATTTATAATGTATACTTGACAGTCACTACACTTTATATCTTGACTTTATATTTTGATATTTATACTGTTATATTCTATATTTTTTTGTGTCACGCTGCAAAGGGATTGCTTTAACTCGTTGCACACAGTACTGTGTACTTGTGTATAATGACAATAAAGGCATTCTATTCTATTCTATTACTTCTGGTATTATGGATTTCTATAACTTGAAATCAATGGATTTTAGATTTGTGATACTCTGTTAAACAAATATAGATGTTTAAATTAGTAATTATATTTATTGTATATAGGTAAGAAATGAAGGGGAAAGACACCACAACAGCATATATATAGATGTGTGACATCACAGTAAGGGTACAAGGGTACCAAGCGGCCGAAAGGGTTTCCTCAAGAGGGTGGCTGGGGTCTCCCTTAGAGATAGGGTGAGAAGCTCAGTCATCGCGAGGAGCTCGGAGTAGAGCCGTCGCTCCTTTGCGTCGAAAGGAGCCAGTTGAGGTGGTTGTGGCATCTGGTAGGATGCTCTGGGCGCGTTAGGAGGTGTTCCAGGCACGTCCAGCTGGAGGAGGCCTCGGGGAAACCCAGGATAGGTGGAGAGATTATATCTCCAACCTGGCTGGGAACACCTCGGATCCCCCAGTCGAGCTGGTTGATGTGGCTCCGGGAAAGGGAAGTTTGGGGTCCCCTGTGGAGTGTGCCCCGCGACCCATTCCGGATAAGCGGATGAAGATGGAGGATGGTGGATGGATCACAGTAAGGCCTCCAATATTACTGTAGTACTTAATCAACAATGTTTTGACACTGACTACAGAAAAACATAGACTGATGTGATCTTGTAAACCTGGATTTGGGGTTTACTGCCGCTGTGTAGAGTGTCATTAACCAAATTTGGGTAAAAGTGAGGACCACCCACCCTTAACCTCTGCTTCAGCTGTTTTTCTTATTGGTTCAGATGGCCTTAAAGAAGGATCAAATGTGTTTATCTCACTGCTTCAGTATAGACGCAATACACTTGACAAGGAGGAGGGGTTGGGCTTGTAATCTGTCATAGTTCTTAGTCTCACGCTTTTTGGGTCCCTCCTCGGAATTAGTAGAGATTTCCACTTTCAGCCATCAGGATTACCAGCCTGTAAGCAGTTCGGTTTTAGCACAGATCTGACAGGACAGCCTCCATATCACCTGTGGTGGATGTGGAAGTAGACTGCTGAATGTTATGTATGAAATAGGGTGGAGTTGTTTCTGCATCGGTGTCCTCTCTATGCGTAATCACTCATATTCTATCAGGCTTCCCTGCTGTGAGGGAAGTAAAGAAACATAATTGTCAAATTGAGTATATGACCTGACTTAGTATTTGCTCACATGGACATTGGAGTTTGCAGGTAGGGTTAAGGTGACATTTCCAGGTGCCACAGCTGGAGGGCCGTCACACAAATCCAAAGGGATATTTCATAAGAAATTGGGGCACCAGTTCCTTACAGAGTTGTCCCTGCAGCTGGAACAATGTTCCATGACCAACTGTAAATCTTGGCGGTCAGGAACTACAATGGCAAATTCTGTGTTTAAAATGGAAAACTGGCACATTACCTAGAGCAAGCCAGCAGGGTGCTGATTTTCCTTGTGGTGGGAGCATCATTGGAGGAATGAATAAGCAGGAATTTTGGACTTTACGCACAGTAAGTGTGTCATCGCCAAGGAAATTAAAGGACCAGTATATAGGGTTTAGAGGGATCTATTATCAGAAGGATATTACTTTAAAAAATAAAATAATTAGTGTATAATCACCTAAACTAGTATCATTGTCTTTTAGTTAGCTAAGAGCCTGTATTCTACACACAGTACGCTATGCCCTTATACTGTGTGAGATATAAAGGCTTCATTAGCTTCCGGAAGCCTGCAATTCTCTTTTTTTTGGACCGCCATGTTTCTACAGTAGCCTAGAACAGACACACCAGACAATGGCTCTAGAGGAGGCTTCCGTTACGTTGCCTGATCCACAGAAGGGACCTACACGCTTGGAAAGGGAGGGGTAAGGTTAGGGGTACAGTTGGTTGAAATCTGCAACCCACCACAAGATGCCACTATCCTACACACTGCAAAGAGGTACCTGCTCAGCTTCTGACCCCTAGTAGCACAAGGGAGCAATATTTTTAAGAGTGGAACCCATTTAATTGGGTTCGTGCATACAATGAGGACACATGTGAAGCAAATACACATTCCTGCCAATGGTTTACAGAATTCATTTATTATATTAGCGAAAACAGATTACACGTAAAAAATTGAGGTAAGAGGAAAAAAAAATGAAAACATAAAAAGGAAACATATCGTATAATCAGGTAGTAAAAGACCACTTGAAAGCAATTTCTTGAATTAAGTTTTTGAAAGAGATTTAAAGAAGGAAACTGGCGTGCCTGTTGCACACTCCTCTGGGCAACAGTGTGGATGAGCCAAGAAATGCACAACGTCCCAACAATCATAGGAGAAGCCACTACACATGATGTAAACAATGTGATGATTGTTGTCCGAAAAATCGACTTTGCAAAAGTCAAATGAGGAGGGAAATGCATCAATGAGTTTTGTAGGGCCTCAAGGAAACAATTAATTAGCTTTGGTGATTAACAGTGAATGTAAACAGAAACTGTGGTTGTTATTAATAAAACTCAAGCAGCTCTGCTTGAATTTTAAGTTTTAACTTTAGTTTGGGTCAGGTATTTCTGCTGAAAACTGCCTGCGTAAGAGCCAACATATAGGTTTCACTGCAAATATAATTTACACCTACTTCACATCATTGTACATTAATTTATGGTTTGTGCAAATATACAAGTTCTACAACAATATTTTGTTGTTCCATATGGCTCTGTAAACCTGGCTATTAATTGTTTCAAATTGATATAGAGTAAAAGTACTAATACCACTTTGTTACAAGTAAAAGTCCTGCATAGAATAGGTTAAAAGAAACCATGTAAGTACCATCAGGAAAATGTATTAAAGTATTTAAGAAAGATATACCTCCATTTGAAACTATAAACGATCGAAACAGTTCTGTCGACCTGTCCAGTGTTAAATCGGCTAATCATTTCAGCTGTACTTGTGGGCCGTGACGTGTTGGGTAGATTAATTATAATAAACATTGTATTTTATACACTAATGTGTGCAACAGTGTTATTTGTAAAGTAGGCCTAACTAGTATTAAAACTGTCAGATTACTGTGAGAGTGAAAAGTACAATATTTCCCTTGAAATGTAGTGGCGTAGACTTCAGCTGAGCTGCAGGCTCTGTGAAGGACATGTGGCGTTGGGTTGAGTGAGTGACTTGTGTGTTAAGTCATTCCCTCCCTCTTTCCCTTAGAAAGAGGGAGGGAATTAGAAGTCAAATTATAGAAGAGGGGGAGTCTGTGAGAAACCAGGGAAAGAAAAGAAGTGTGAGTGTCCATGCACGTTACCTCCACGAGAAACATTGAAGCAGGGAGAGGAAAGGTTTAGGGGTTTCTACCACCATCAACAGGAACAGTGTGAGAACCGGTTTGAATCCTTACTTTTTTCACTCACTGAGCAACACAAAAAGAAACATTTTCATTTCTCCCTGAGAAGACGCACGACTGAAGTAAGTAAATGATATTCTCTGTTATATTCACACGTTGCTACTGTAGGAGATTAACTGCCAATGACGTGTGTGTGTGTGTGTGTGCGTTGTGTGTGTGTGTTGTGTGTGTGCGTGTGTGGTGGTGTGTGTGTGTGTGTGTGTGTAAACTGCGGCGGTGAAGCGCAGCAAGAGAACCGGAGCAGATCCCACGGCATGAAACGGCGACTTTTACATATATAGAAAAGACACAGTGTAGCTAATGTCTGTATTAATCGTGAAAATGTGTAGAATAGTGGAGGAGAAGTATCAGTTTCACAGAGAGGTGAAAGTGTCAGATGAAACAACCCAAATGAGGGTGAGTAGTAGAGTAGTAGTAGGCTAACCGTAGAAAGCGAACTGTGTTGTTTCGGAAGTCACCGTCAGATGCTGTTAGCTTGTTCATCTTTCTTTGGAAGTAGCCTAGCCTAAACTCCTAAATCGTGTCATTATGGGTGCCTGTTTGTAAACTATATCAAGCACATAGCTACAATTAGAAATAAATGCTAGGCTATCAACAGTAATTCAAATGCTATTATCAAAGTCGCAGTGTTTTGGGGTTAGTGAACAAGCCTCTGTTGCCTTCACGGGCACCCCAGATACATATGAAAGAACTTACTTAATTATTCAAATTGAATCGTTAAAAAAAATCACATTTCAGAATAAAAAGCGTTTGAGTCTGACGTCTGAGGGACATGTTTAAGTGTGTTGTGTGCTTGTTGCCAACATGTTCTTTTCTAATCAGAGCTGCAACTACATTTTGCCATTGACCAAAAACAATATTGTTATAAAAATGCAATCATCACATTTTCTCAGAGCCCAGGGTGACATCCTTAATTTTTTTCTTTCCTTTTTTACCATTAGTTTGAAACGCAATTACTATCGAATAATTGACATTCATTTATAGTGATCAATGAATCATTTTAGCACTAGCTTACTATCCTACAACGACTAATGAATCCCTTTTTCCACATGTGCTTGACAGTGATTCATGTCTTTCTGCGTCATACACTGTCACCTGTGGTATTATGGAAAACAGCTTTACTTTCTGTGCGTCTTATGGCGTTGAGATCACAAGTCCGACGTTTCAGACAGCACATGAACGCGGCAGCAGACTTGCCCCGCGTCTTTCTAGCGGCCGGCGGCGGCCCCGCCGTCGGTAACCGGAACCGGGCTGAGGTCATGTCCGCGGATGAGACAGCTGCTTGCCGGCCGGGCAGCCTCGGGGGTTGGTTTTTAGGACTCCTCGGAGACAGAGGCCCCCTAGGGCGCGTGGTTGTGTTTTTTTGGGAAACTTGTGAGATAAAGAGTTTGCCCTGCGGTCCTTTAGTGCGGCAAAGGGGAAGGGGTTGCTATAAGGCCATAACGACCCTGAACTCACCCCTGAACTCACATATGCACTGACTCCACTCCACTCCACAGCCCCCCCCGGCCCCCCGACTATCTTCTTCATTCCGTCCGACTGTGCAATATTATTGTTATACTGTTACTGTTATATAAT
>NC_045742.1:16182454-16186158 GCF_008692095.1 Etheostoma spectabile
GCACAAGTACTGTGTACTTGTGTATAATGACAATAAAGGCATTCTATTCTATTCTATTACTTCTGGATATTAATGGATTTTCTATAAATCTGAAATCAATGGATTTTAGATTTGTGATACTCTGTTAAACAAATATAGATGTTTAAATATACTGTAATTATATTTATTGTATTATATAGTGTGAAGAAATGAAGGGGAAAGACACCACAACAGCAATATCTATATGATGTGACATCACAGTAAGGGTACAAGGGTACAAGCGGCCGAAAGGGGTTTCCTCAAGAGGGTGGCTGGCGTCTCCCTTAGAGATAGGGTGAGAAGCTCAGTCATCCGAGAGGAGCTCGGAGTAGAGCCGTCGCTCCTTTGCGTCGAAAGGAGCCAGTTGAGGTGGTTTGGGCATCTGGTAAGGATGCCTCCTGGGCGCGTTCCTAGGGAGGTGTTCCAGGCACGTCCAGCTGGGAGGAGGCCTCGGGGAAGACCCAGGACTAGGTGGAGAGATTATATCTCCAACCTGGCCTGGGAACACCTCGGGATCCCCCAGTCGGAGCTGGTTGATGTGGCTCGGGAAAGGGAAGTTTGGGGTCCCCTGCTGGAGCTGCTGCCCCCGCGACCCAATTCCGGATAAGCGGATGAAGATGGATGGATGGATGGATGGATCACAGTAAGGCCTCCAATATTACTGTAGTACTTAAATCAACAATGTTTCTGACCACTGACTACAGAAAAACATAGACTGATGTGATCTTTTGAAACCTGGATTTGGGGTTTACTGCCGCCTGTGTAGAGTGTCATTAACCAAATTTGGGTAAAAGTTGAGGACCACCCATCCCTTAACCTCTGCTTCAGCTGTTTTTTCTTATTGGCTTCAGATGGCCTTAAAGCAAGGATCAAATGTGTTTAGCTCACTTGCTTCAGTATAGACGCAATAGCACTTGACAAGGAGGAGGGGTTGGGCTTGTAATCTGTCATAGTTCTTAGTCTCACGCTTTTTGGCTCCCTCCTGGAATTAGTAGAATTTCCACTTTCAGCATCAGGATTACCAGCCTGTAAGCAGTTCAGGTTTTAGCACAGATCTGACAGGACAGCCTCCATACTCACCTGTGGTGGAATGTAGACTGCTGAAGCTATTGTATGAAATAGGGTGGAGTTGTTTCTGCATCGTGTCCTCTCTATGCGTAATCACTCATATTTCTATCAGGCTTCCCTGCTGTGAGGTAAGTAAAGAACATAATTGTCAAATTGAGTATAAATTGACCTGACTTAGTATTTGCTCACATGGACATTGGAGTTTGCAGGTAGGGTTAAAGGTGACATTTCCAGGTGTCCACAGCTGGAGGGCGCTCACACAAATTCCAAAGGGATTATTTCATTAAGAAATTGGGGCCCACAGTTCCTTACAGAGTTGTCCCTGCAGCTGGAACAAATGTTCCATGACCAACTGTAAATCTTTGGCGGTCAGGAACCTACAATGGCAAATTTCTGTAAGTTTAAAATGGAAAACTGGACACTTACCAGTAGAGCCCAGCAGGGTGCTGATTTTCCTTGTGGTGGGAGCATCATTGGAGTGAATGAATAAGCAGGAATTTTTGGACTTTTACGCACAGTAAGTGTGTCATCGCCAAGGAAATTAAAGGACCAGTATATAGGGTTTAGAGGGATCTATTATCAGAAATGGATATTACTTTAAAAAATAAAATAATTAGTGTATAATCACCTTAAACTAAGTATCATTGTCTTTTAGTTAGCTTTAAGAAGCCTTGATATCTACACACAGTACGCTATGCTCCTTATACTGTATGTAGATATAAAGGCTTCATTTTAGCTTCCAGGAAGCCTGCAATTCTCTTTTTTTTGGACCGCCATGTTTCTACAGTAGCCTAGAACAGACACACCAGACAATGGCTCTAGAGAGGGCCTTTCCGTTTTTACGTTGCCTGATCCACAGAAGGTTACCTACACGCTTGGAAAGGGAGGGGTAAGGTTAGGGGTATTCAGTTGGTTGAAATCTGCAACCCCACCACAAGATGCCACTATCCTACACACTGCTAAAGAGGTACCCTGCTCAGCTTCTGACCCCTAGTAGCACAAGGGAGCAATATTTTTAAGAGTGGAACCCATTTAATTGGGTTCGTGCATACACATGAGGACACATGTGAAGCAAATACACATTCCTGCCAATGGTTTACAATTCATTTTTTATATAGCAAAACAAGATTACAAGTGTAAAAAATTGAGGTAAGAGGAAAAAAAAATGAAAACATAAAAAGTGAAACATATCGTATAATCAGGTAGTAAAAGACTCACTTGAAAGCACATTTCTTGAATTAAGTTTTTGAAAGAGATTTAAAGAAGGAAACTGGCTGTGCCTGTTGCACACTTCCTCTGGTCAACAGTCGTGGATGAGCCAAGAAATGCAACAACGTCCCAACAATCATAGGAGAAAGCCACTACACATGATGTAAACAATGTTGATTGATGTTGTCCGAAAAATCGACTTTGCAAAAGTCAAATGAGGGAGGAAATGCATTCAATGAGTTTGTAGGGCCTCAAGGAAACAATTAATTAGCTTTGGTGATTAACAGTGAATGTAAACAGAAACTGTGGTTGTTTATAATAAAACTCAAGCAGCTGCTTTGAATTTTAAGTTTTAACTTTAGGTTTTGGGTCAGGTATTTCTGCTGAAAACTGCCTGCTGAAGGCCACAATATAGGTTTCACTGCAAATATAATTTACACCTACATTCACATCATTTGTACATTAATTTATGGGTTTGTGCAAATATACAAGTTCACAACAATATTTTGTTGCCATATCGGCTCTTTAACCTGGCTGATTAATTGTTTCAAATTTGATATAGAGTAAAAGTACTAATACCACTTTGTTACAAGTAAAAGTCCTGCATAGAATAGGTTACTTAAGTAAACCATGTAAGTACCATCAGGAAAATGTAATTAAAGTATTTAAAGTAAAAGAAATATCCTCCCATTTTAGAAACTATAAACGATCGAAACAGTTCTGTCGACCTGTCCAGTGTTAAATCGGCTAATCATTTCAGCTGTACTTGTGGGCCTGTACGTTGTTGGGTAGATTAATTTATAATAAAACATTGTATTTTATACACTAAATGTGTGCAACAGTGTTATTTGTAAAGTAGGCCTAACTAGTAATTAAAACTGTCAGATTACTGTAGAGTGAAAAGTACAATATTTCCCTGTGAAATGTAGTGGCGTAGACTTCAGCTGAGCTGCAGGCTCTGTGAAGGACATTTGGCGTTGGGTTGAGTGGAGTGACATTGTGTGTTAAGTCATTCCCTCCCTCTTTCCCTTAGAAAGAGGGAGGGAATTAGAAGTCAAATTAGTAGAAGAGGGGGAGTCTGTGAGAAACCAGGGAAAGAAAAGAAGTGTGGAGTGTCCCATGCACGTTACCTCCACGAGAAACAATTGAAGCAGGGAGAGGAAAGGTTTAGGGGTTTACTACCACCAATCAACAGGAACAGCTGTGAGAACACGGTTTGAATCCTTACTTTTTTCACTCACTGAGCAACACAAAAAGAAACATTTTCATTTCTCCCTGAGAAGACGCACGACTGAAGTAAGTAAATGATTTCTCTGTATATATTCACTACGTTGCTACTGTAGGTAGATTAACTGCAATGACGTGTGTGTGTGTGTGTGTGCGTGTGTGTGTGTGTGTGTGTGTGTGCG
>NC_045742.1:16186168-16189410 GCF_008692095.1 Etheostoma spectabile
TGTGTGTGTGTGTGTGTGTGTGTAAACTGGCGGCGTGAAGCGGCAGCAAGACGAACCGGTAGCAGATCCCACGTGGCATGAAACGGCGACTTTTACATTATATAGAAAAGACACAGTGTAGCATAATGTCTGTATTAATCGTGAAAATGTGTAGAATGGAGGCGAGAAGTATCAGTTTTCACAGAGAGGTGAAAGTGTCAGTAGAAAACAACCAAATGAGGGTGAGTAGTAGAGTAGTAGTAGCCTAACCTGAAAGAAGGAACTGGTTGTTTCGGAAGTCACCGTTCAGATGCTGTTAGCTTGTTCATCTTTCTTTGAGAAGTAGCCTAGCCTAAACTCCTAAATCGTGTCATTATGGTGCTCGTTTGTAACCTTATATCAAGCACATAGCTACAATTAGACATAAATGCTAGGCTATCACACAGTAATTCAAATGCTATTATCAAGTCGCAGTGTTTTGGGGTTAGTGAACAAGCCTCTGTTGCCTTCACGGGCACCCCAGATTTACATTATGAAAGAAAACCTTTATTGAATTATTCAAATTGAATCGTTAAAAAAATCAATTTCAGAATAAAGACGTTTGAGTCTGACGTCTGAGTGACATGTTTAAGTGTGTTGTGTCTTGTTGCCAACATGTTTCTTTTCTAATCAGAGCTGAAACTACATTTTTGCCATTGACAAAAACAATATTGTTATAAAATAATGAATCATCACATTTTCTCAGAGCCCAGGGTGACATCCTTAAATTCTTTTTCTTTTCCTTTTTTTACCATTAGTTTGAAACGCAATTAGCCTATTAGAATAATTGACAATTCATTTTATGTTGATCAATGAATCATTTTAGCACTAGCTTACTATCCTACAACTGAACTAATGAATCCCTTTTTCCACATGTTCTTGACAGTGATTTCATGTCTCTTTCTGCGTCATACACTGTCACCTGTAGGTATTATGGAAAACAGTTTACTTTCTGTGCAGTCTTACTTGTGCGTTGAGATCACAAGTCCGACGTTTCAGACAGCACATGAACGCGGCAGCAGACTTGCCCCGCGTCTTTCTAGCGGCCGGCGGCGGCCCCGCCGTCCCGGTAACCGGACCCCGGGCTGAGGTCATGTCCGCGGAGAGACAGCTGCTTGCCGGCCGGGCAGCCTCGGGGGTTGCGTTTTAGGACTCCTCGGGAGACAGAGGCCCCCTAGGGCGCGTGGTTTGTTTTTTTGGGAAACTTGTGAGGATAAAGAGTTTGCCCTGCGGTCCTTTATGTCCGGCAGGGGTTGATAAACACGGCTGGTCAAGGTCAGAAATAGCCCCGCGGGGAAAAAAGAGCAGGGCTGGATGGGAGCATCAACAGAAATACTTGAAAGAAGTCAGCAGAAGCAGCTGAGAAGGGTTTTTTATCATAATAATTTAACATGTAATATAATAGGCTAGGCTATTATATAACCTCCACTATGAATACTAAAACCCTGCATTACCATAACAGTGGAGTTAGTCATGGCAACATTGCATCAGCTGCTGATGCTCAGGTAAGCTATTTCAGGAAGCAGCATTCTTTAATGGGCACACACACACACACACTTCACAGTGTTATGGCAGGAGCTCACAACTGCCTGCCAACCTGATAAGTCTTTGCAGTTTTGTGTTGAGCTTGTTTGCAAGTCGTTGTTGCTTCACAACACCAGGCCACTCCTTTTTAACCCAAGACAAAAAAGACAGGATTCCTGCCGTAACAAGCAGCACAAAACAGGCGGGAAACAGAGCGCATGAATGTGTGGTAGACAGCATCTTGTTAAGATCTTGAAATTGCATGACTTGTGTGTGTTGTATCAGTCCACACCCTACCAGCCTGAGGTCAAATACACACTGAGGAGCAACTGATACCTTTCTTACAGACACACGCTCTGTTGTCGTGACACCAAGTATCCATGACTCTGGGTTGCATTACAACATTGTCTCCCAAGCAAATGATTGTGCATGTGATGTGTATTTACTGTGTGTTGCTGCCGCTGGACCGTAAATCCAATCCATGTGACAGTCTATAAGGCCTTTAATGGACTGTGTCTGTTCAGGTTTAAACTGGCTTGTCTGTCTGCAAACACCAATGCATAACTCGTATGTTGTGAGACTAGTTCTACACTTACAGTTTTTTTTGATTGCTAAACAACAATAAAACACAGGAGCATTCTATAAATTATGAACTTTAATATTTTGAAGTTTGAATGTTTTTTTACATCAGTATTTTATCATAGAATATGAATTAGTGATAGACCGATTTTATCCGCCGGCCAATATAGTGGGTCAATATTTGCATTTTTACGTGTATTGGCATCGGCCGATACGCGGCTGCTGCGTTTGCCGATAGTTTTCTCCCTGCATTATTTACAGACAGGCGTCCACAGGCAGCTCTGTGTAGCTGGAGACGCTGCACTTCACATGCAGACCATGCGCTGCACCTCCATCCCAAGAACTAATTACAAATCAAGCACTTTATTTTAATGGCTACTTTTCAGGTTTATTGTTTTCCTAAATTATTTATATGCATTGACTAAGGACATTTTGTAATAACTTGATTATATCTGTCTTATAATATGTCAGCAAGCAATGTATCGTCAATGCTGTGGTGTAGATGTTAATGAAAGATCCTAAGTTTATTTTCACTATAATTTCATCCATGAGTAACACACAGTGTATGAATATTTTGCTCATGGGTTGCATTCACTTTCTATTATAAAACATACAAAAGCAACAATTCTATATGGTAGGGGACCCTGAGACAAAGTGTTATCACTTGGAAGTTCGTGGTCTGATTTGTGTCAGTTTAAGGGTCCTTGATGTGAAAAAGTTTGAGAATCCACTACCATAGGCAACAAGTTAGCCTCTTTACTATCTTTGTACTTGTGTGGTTTAATTAACAGGTTAATTTATGGATTATACATTTACAGGACTGTGAATGAGCACCATCTCGCCCTGTCGCCTCGTTGTTGAATTAAGTTGGGGATTTGAGTGTGTGCTGAAGGGGTTTTCAGCATGGGGTGTCAGTTACACAGAAATCCTCCTTTTTCAAAGTCTCTTTCAGCACAAAGGCAGTCCATGGTGCTGTGCATAATCGCATTACATGCACGCCTCACGAGCACAAACGCAGAGCCATGGACACACGCAGAGACAAATCTGTCCCATTAGATACTCTTTTTCACACACACAAACACACACGCACACACACACACACACAAACACACACACACACA
>NC_045742.1:16189420-16192451 GCF_008692095.1 Etheostoma spectabile
CACACACACAAACACACACACACACACACACAGAATACATACCCTCATTAGGAGCTACTGAAAGTTTGACTGGCTTGACTTCCTTCCCCATGCGCCTCTCTTCAAGTCAAGTGGCTGAGACTTTTCCTCCCTCTGTTACTTTCAACATCTTCCCTGGTTCTACACAAATTCAATCCAGAGAGACATGTTCGCAGATATGCAAATTAGGTTTATTATACAACTCCATCGCTATAGGAATATTTCATATGTCTATATAGGGGTAAAGAACCATCCCTTAGACCCCCAGATAGCTCTGGGGGTCTGAGGCTCTCAGCTGGAGTAGATGACTGGAGGTGGAGGTGAAGGGTTGCACTCTTTGCCTGCAACGACAGCTGAATAGCACAGGGGGAAACAGATTTATTTACAGTTTTCTCCAATTGCTAACACACTAAAATGACATGCACAGCACAATTATTTAAACTGACACACAGAGAGCAAAACTTCCTCTCAAGTCTCAGAAAGTCTAAACACATTTCTGCTTTACACCATTTTGCATTTAAAATGGCACTTTTTAAATGCACTGAACACAGTTCCTGCAAAGACACAACAATCTGACATAAAGTCACATGTTTGCCATTAAAACACTGCCATTAAAATGACACACATAGCTAAATGACTAATTACATGTGCCACCTTGCCAAACACCCATTGGTTAATTGGTAAACACTCCAATCAGGATGTTAGACCTATGAAAAGAATAATATTTAGGCTGCATTGTCAAGCCTATATATTTCTTTATTTTGTTTTTCTAAAGGACTGAGAGACGACACCATGTTGGAGGAACATTGTTTCCCTGTATACTGGATAAAACCATATTGACAGATTTGTATGTGTTTTCAGGGAGTACTGGAAATGATGCACATGCAATCCCACATGAGTTATATTTATAGAGAGGCTTTGTTCAACCTAGCAAAGAGCAGAAGAAGGGGGAGAAACGTCATTGGACACCGAGCCATCATAGATGTTCCTGGCCAACGTGGTGGGAACATCACAGTGTGCTCTGCCATCTCCAGTATGCATGTTGTCCTCCACCGTCATGTCAACCTTGGACCATACAACACAGCACTATTCTCACATTTCTGGACAGACTTCACAACATTCTCACACTACCAGAGGGTATGAAGGATGCAGACCATCAAGGAAACCGGTACGTTGAGTAGGGACACGTGAGCGTTCATCGTGCAGCCGCTGTACAAAACTGGTTCGCTGACCACCCACCATTTCTCGTGCGATACCTCCCACCATTCTCACCATGTCTGAACCTCAAAGAAGAGTTCTTTTCGGCATGGCGGTGGTGGAAGGTATACGACCCGCGGCCCTTTGTGCGCGTGCCTCTTGTGCAGGCTATGGAAGAGGCATGTGATGAGATGGATGTGGGTGCAATTCAGGGATGGATAAGGCACTCAAGGTGCTCCCCCCTCGATGTCTGTGGGGGGGACATATTGTCTGTGATGCCGAGATGTTGTGGACCGAACCGGCTGTGCGGCAAATGGAAAAAACTGTAATTATTTTTCTTGCTTCTTTTTTTTACTGTGATATATTTTGTCTGAAATTTTCTTTTTCAGTTTACTGTTTTTTGTAAGAATATTTTTGTTCAGTCCCATGTAAATATATCTGCAATTTTTTGCACTGACTTGTTCACTGTAGTGAAACATAAAATAATGTTTTACCAGCATGTGTGTGTATCTGCAAATATTTCTGTGCATGTGAACAATCTAAAACATATTTTAGTATTATGGCAAGGCATAGTAAAGATGAGGGTGCTTTTCATTATGCCCAACAGTGTGTAGTTGGTTAGGCAAAAATCTGGTAATGTGAATGAAGTGTGTGGCATTTCATGCAAAAGTTTGATTTTGATAATGCTATGTGTAGTTTTGGTTGCAGTGCTTCATTTTGCAGTATATATGAGGTGTTTTGCAGTTTGGGTGTGTGGTTTTGTGAATTGTGTTATGTATTTTGATAAAACCAGACTAGTTTGCAAAATTGTGTGTTAGCAATAGGAAAAAACTGTAAAGCAGGGTTGTGACTCTGTGATTGGCCCTTGCAAATTGTGTACGATTCTGATTGATTAAGCAGGAAGGTGAACGCTTCCACCAGCTGATTCCATTTAGGAAGAGAGCATTGATTAAACTAGGTCTTCCTGAAAGAATTTATGCTGAGTTATATTTCAATCAGGAGAGAGTAGTTGCAGACATGTGACAGTTATACACGAAAAAAGTATATTTATTAAGATAACAGCTGAACTGATTAGCAGTGTGCCGATCAAAAGTTAGGTCCTCTGGAGGAATTTACACTGAGCTACATTAGCTGGTTGTATTTGGATCTTTAGTCCTTGTTTAGAAATAACGTCTCATTGCCTGTCTTGTGAGAGAGAATGTGTGTGTGTGTGTGTGTGTGTGTATGTGTACTTTTCAGGTGGTCATGACTCATGACTAACCTGACCTCTATTATTTGGTCAGTCACAACGTTAGTTTCTGAGTTCTGTTTGTTTGTCATTGTTTACATAACTCGCTCACTATCTTTTTGAGCTATTAATTAGTAAGATAAACCCCTAAAGCTAAACTGTGGTTACATGTGGTTAAAAAAAGACTCCTAGAATGAAACTTTCAGATTGAAATGTCACCCTTTTAAGATGCTATCCCTATTTCCAAAACAATAGCAGAAATATCAAGCTCTCAGCATTCCTCGCGTCAAATGGGAAATAGCTGCTCTGTTGGCAGCACTGTGGGAGGATTTCTGAGGACAATGCAGTGCAAGGTGACAGGTGCCCATCTGGGATTTACAAAACAATGACTGGGCACATGGGCACTCATTAGGCAAACCAAGAGAAGAAAATGTCCGGTCCTGAGGGCCTCCATTAGGTCTCTGAAGCAGTTGGCAAGTTGAAGCCGCCGTGCAGTGTGTTTTACCAACCAGCAATTATCATACCTGCAAACCCCACCCCGAAGGTTCCTGTACTTTCAGAAAATACTAACCTCTGATCAGGGTCTTC
>NC_045742.1:16192461-16205156 GCF_008692095.1 Etheostoma spectabile
TTATAAAGCCCTGGGAAATTTCCACATAGTTAAATTTAGACCCTGGGTTGAAACGTAACAAGTTCCTCGGAAGGTTCCTAGTTTTGAGATTAAGATCCTGTGGTCGAAACGTGGCTTTAATGAAAGAACTCAGAACTATTTTTAAACTCAAGTTGCAGCACATGTTAAAGAGCAATTGGTCATAATTAATTATATTGTGTTGGTCATTGAGTTTTATGGTTATTTTATTGCATCACATTGTTTGTGTAATAATCAAATAATAGTTTAAGCATGTTTTAAGCAAAAATAGCTGCAGTCATTTGATTTCAGCTTTTAAAAATGTGAATATTTGCTTGATTTTTTACTCTTCTATGATAGTAGAAGACTTAGGCTATTGGGTTATTATACATGCTGTGGTATGAGGTAGTGGTCTATTCTACAGTATATGCTTGTACTGCTGCCACTAACATGGCCTTACATTTCAGAATGCTAGTTTGAAAATTTTTTGAATCTCACCTCCCTCCATGCCCCTCCTCCATCACAGAACAGCAGCGATGGGGCCCTCTCTCCTACAGGCCTACAGGAGACGCTGGTGGATGGCGGTGACGGCGGTGATTGAAAATCTGCTGTGTTCGGCTGTGCTGCTGGGATGGGGCTCCCTGCTCATCATGCTGAAAAGGGAAGGCTTCTACTCCCACTTGTGCTCAGGTAAAATCCTAGACTAAAAACGGTGCACATAGTACGCGTGACGTCATCCATTGGTTTATGGACTGTCATTTTGAAGTCTCGAGTTTGGCAATACAGGCGTGGCCATCTCGTTTTCTTGGAGGGTGGAGCTGGGGAGGATGAAGCCAGTGTTTTTTATGGTTACAATGGGGCTGCGCTCAGTGCTTAAGGGGGGAAGTTGGGGGAACTTAGGGGGAATCCAGCGATTCCTCAGCAGGTAAACGTGGACCCCTGGGTGCTGCCGCCATTTATCTGCAGGTACGGCAGTACAGAAAATCAGCAAACTTTTCCTTAAGTTACCAGCTATCACCAGCGGTAGCTAGCTAGCTTGGTTGGCAGAACACTGAAGAAGACATTTTCTTATGGACTTCTATAGAAACCGCTTCCTTTTGCAACCAGTGGAGTCGCTCCCTGCTGTAAATGAGATAGAATGCAGATTTAAGGCACTTCTGCATTCGCTTCACTTTTCAGGCCCAGAAGCTTTGTCCATTATTTTTACAGTCTGTGGGTAAAATCTGCAGCTCTCCATCACTCAAGCCTCTGGCTGTTATTCTATGCTTATGAAGAACCTGGGGGATGGAGCCTGGACAGCGCTTAAAAAGATTAAGACACACCAAATTGTTGGAAATGTAAGACGGAAGATGGCCAATTACTTCATGTCCTAAGGATCCTGTGATAAGGTCCAGGGGCCTCATGAATAAACGTTGCGTACAGACGGAAAGCTTGGGCTTCTACGCTGGTTTTCACAAACACTTTGTGATGAAAAAAAAAAATGAACTTGACGTGAGAATGTGCGGGCCGTCACACAAACTGTTGAGCAATTGTGAGAATGTGCGGGCCGTTCGCAAAGACTTTGTAACGTGTAATCTAACTGAAAAGTGCCAAAATCACTAAACATTACAAAATAACGTTTCCACGGTAACACTTTACAATGAGCTACACAAGAAAGGGTAGTTAATGATTAGTTACTGTTTTTGAAAGAGTAACGAATGATTAGGTATCCTTTTTCAGAAAGGTAACGAATGATTAGGTATCCTTTTTTCAATTAGTTACCCATCTTTTCCATTTTTCATTTGCCACTCTTCTACTGCTTATCCGAGATGACAAACCTCCTGACAGAACTTTTTTTTTCTCGCCTCCACCTCAGCAGTCAGCAACTTTAATTTCACAAGAAGTTTTTTTTCCGTCTGCAGCGGGATAACCTGTAGTGATTGGACAAAGAACGACGTCGGGGCGCAAATTAAAGTCATGTCCATATTAATTTATGGGAGGAGGCAAGGCGGGGTGTGCGCTCAATTTCAAGTTGATGAAAGCTGCACAATCTTTTATACATGAGGCCCTAGGAATTTAGCTGGGCTCTTTAGGATACATGATAAGTTATGTTGGATTGCAGGGGCCCAGGTTTGAATCAGCCCAAGATTATTTGTTCTGGGAGATGGGTCAGACCTATATGGGATGGATAAGAACATAAGAAGCTGGGTCCAGACTAGTTTAGTGATAGCCTGACATATTATTTTGGGAGGATGATGGAGGAATGAAGGGGTGCCATCACTCCAGGACTTGTGAGATGCCTTTGGTGGCCGCCTTTAAAAAGATGTCATATAAACGGTTTGCCAGATTGGATGTCTAAACTAGAAAATGGGGAAAGTACCTGAGCTTTCTGGAGGGCTCCTAAGAAGCTTTGTGCTGGGGAGAGACGTGTATGATGGGCTTCTGGTGTTGTCATCAATGTTTATTTGGTTTATTGTCTAATTTGTTATTTTGTTGTATGCTTTGAATATTGTAGTTACTGAGACATCTTCATTTTGATTGGTCTTTCTCTGTTCAAATACTGACCACTAACCTCTCTTCTCAACCCCTTTACACAGTGAATGAAACCGTGATCGTGTTACTGGGTAACTCCTCCGGCGGTGAGTTTGACGACTGGCTCAGCTGCGTAGACCAGGAGGAGATGCTGAATCTGGGCTTCACCATTGGGTCTTTTTTACTCAGTGCCACCACCTTGCCACTTGGAATCCTGATGGACAGATTTGGACCACGCCTCATTCGCCTGGTGGGCAGGTAACAGTTCTAAAATGGTCACAGACATTTCACATTTTTAAAGGGATGTGCACGTCTGCTGGGTGTTGACGTGTTGAAGTGTCTTTTTTATGTTCAGTATAATTCACGAAAACATAAATCTCTTTTTCCAGATACAGATTTCATTTATGAAAACTTCTTAACTCTGTCAATTGGAAGTTTGACTACTTCACTTTCTTTTATAAATGTTATGATGGTGAGGTGAATCTGAAGCAAAAGTCAATTCCACAACTACTACTGAGGTTGTAGTAAAAACGACCCGACAGATCACATTCCCAAAGTGGTTTGACACTATGTGAATCAAGTGTAGGTGGGGCAGCAGAGTAGTAGAGTGTGTGTTTGTGTGTGTGTGTGCGCGTGCATGCTAGTGCGTGTGTGTGTGTGTGTGTGTGTGTGTGTGTGTGTGTGTGTGAGAAAGTGAGTAGCCAGACATTTGGATAATGAGATGAAAACTGATGAAAACTGAGAAGCTTATCTGTAGCTGCAAGCTGTTAAACCACTGACAGTTTCAGTCTTTGATAACCAACAGCCAGTCTGCTGTTTTGCAAATTGTATTCTGGAATCTTATTAGAGTATGAAAATTTTGTGTAACATATGCCGGTATATTCACATTTGCTTTATCTGTAAATTACACTTCCACTGAATGAAGTGGCTGTCGTGTGACTCAAGGCATTTACATGCTGCATGACCAGTTAGTTATCCTGACATTTTTAGCATGGCCCTCTGGGAGATTCTCTACGTCTTGCATTGTTCCTACATACACTAAAAAAATTTGACTTTCAGCACGCTAAGATATAGGTTGCAAGAATTTAAAACATCCTGGTTCTTTTGTTACAGTTCGTGTTTTGGTATGTCCTGTGTTATAATGGCTTCGTCTTCCTACGACCCACATGGTGAGTACAAACACAAGCGCATATACTAAAACTTGTATGTGCCAGGTATTAATTAATGACACACTCACAGCTCACAACACACAAGGGGCCACGTTTAGAATACTTAAATATACAACATCACAAAAACTACATAAAACTGTATTACTGTAAGTGGCGCCATTTATGTCTTCATAGGTACAATGATAAATTGCATAAATATAAGGGCAAATGAATAAATAAATAAATATTCATACAGTTCAGTAGTAGAACTTAAGTTGGATTATGGTCTTTTACAACATTGTAATAGCATGTATTACATATTGTGCTGTTTGGAGAGTTTAAAAGCAGTAAAAGGCTCCGTTCACTGGAAAAGACGTGTGTTCTCCATGTTACCCAATATTATATTTTTCAACACAACAACACTTACACCAGGTGCAGTTGGAGAGGTGTGCAAAGTTGTAAAAATGGGCAGAATCCAAACAATCCACAGATTATTTTCTTCACGCTCCACGTTTTCTTTCACAACTGTCCATGTAACTATACTCTATGCCTCCGGCTGCAAAGGAAACACACATTTTTAAAACACAGTATGAAATACACACCAGGAAATGCTGTGTGCTACCTAAAAATGCAATATTTTATTTACTGTAGCTTGTTTATTGAGTTATTGTACCAATTGTTACTTCCACTTTAAAAGGGCGTCAATCTGCTTCAAACAAACTGCCTGTTGGATCATCAAGTAGCGTCTGACATCCCCCCCATTCCTTTATATTTACAAATGACAATGACAACAGACAAGATAACAGAGCAAGCAAACCCGCTAAAAAGAAGACAAAAAAATATAGAAAAATAACAAATAAAAAGAGAGTAAATAAGAAATAGAGGAATTCCCAATTACACTTTTCGGATGTCAGAAGTGGGGTAACTGCACTAAAATGTTTAGTTTTGCCCTTTTTATAACATTTAGCTTCTCGCCTCATCTTCGGGTGTAACGATGTAATGAATGAAAGAAAGTAAAATGTTGATTTTGGCTCTACCTCTGTTTTTCTCTGCAGCTCTGTCAGCGCTCATTTTCTTGGCTCTCTCCATGAACGGCTTTGGAGGCATCTGCTTGACCTTTACCTCACTCACGGTGAGACACACAACTGACAGGAAACAGTAAAGACTCACTGATTAATGGAGGAGAATATATATAAATATAATATTGATGTATACACATGAGACTTGATATCGCCTGGGGAATTTTGTGATAATTGATAATAATCAGTAGCACAACCATTATATACAGCATTAGTGTGTTGCAAAGGCTGCAAAGAGTAAACTTTCAGACATCTGTGGTCAAACAGTTGATCCTCTTTAATTATATGCTGGTTATGTGTTAAATCAGATCCAGTGTCGCCCAGCTTCTGATTTACAACAGTGTGGCATCCTCTTTGTCTTTTCTGGTTTTCATAGTTAACTGATTTGGTATACATGGTTTGGGGAGTAGAGCACTCTTTTCTGCGCCAGTTCTCGTTGTTTTGGTGGATGAGTTTGTGTCCACATGCTCAGCGACACCGTATTTTGATGGCTATTGTGTTTGTTATTAACTTCTGTACATAAGACCGGCCCTGACCTCGTAGAGAAAGAAATTAATGAGAGAGAAAAAGAAAATGACAACTGGCCTGTTGAATGGACTGTGTTTAGGAGCTTTGTTGTGTAAACCACATATTGGATTAGACGGATTCGATGCCTCTGAGGCTGCCTTTGCTTTGACACTATGGACTATACAGTATATGTGTCCCTGACCACCTCCCAAAAACATTTTTTCAGCGGGTCTTATATTTATAGTGTATTTAAAACTGTCAAAGGACAGCCATAAAAAATGTAGTCATTAATTTGAACAGGGCCAAATGTTTACGGTAAAACCAAAAAGCGCAAATCTTGTTTTGTCAGAATCTCAACCAGATCAATTTATCTTTCTTCCTCCTTCTGTCAATGTTTGAGTTGATGAACATACCAGACAGAGAATGTGAGAAATTAAAAACAAGCATATCTCTTTAATCAGCATCATGTTGTCAACAAGAAGACAAGGATAATTTTTAAGGGCATTCATCATAATTTAGCACCAAAAGTCATATTTTTTCTTCCTGATAGCACCGTGCAGCTAGTCCAACATTACAGCTCTGAAAGTATCTACGGTTACTATCAGTGGTTACATAACTTATATTCTGAGAAACTTGTAACGTAAGGTTGTGTTCCTGGAAGTAATGAGCAGAGCAGTTTTGGAAGCTGAGAGTCTCAGTGGCCTCTATTAGTCTCAGCTGAGGAAATAGTGTGTGCTGTGATTGGGAACTGGTTTTGTTTCCATTCACGTCAGGCATGTGTTTGTGTGTGATGTGTCAGCTGGTACTAACATTATTAAGAGTGTTTAAATGTTGTTGCTGCCTCCTGTGTCATAGCAAGCATTCAGGTATGTGTGTGAGTGTTTGTTAACGGTGTTTCAGTCAGAGCTGCACATGACTTCTCCCATTTATGTTTCCACCAATAACAGCCTGTAGTTGACCACACACCCTCTCCAAAGCTGGGCCCACTCACCTGTATTGAAGGATTTATAGCCACAATTTCCCTTTCCACTATCTTCCTTTTTTCTTTGTTCTTTTCCTCCCATCTTCCCACTCTCTCCTGTTTCTGTTCTGCTCAGCAGTCAGGAGAAAATCAATGTACAACCTTTTCAACTCTGCGTGACTGTGCACCCGTGAATGTACATATGTGTGGGCATGGTTATGTACACACAGGGAGACAAACATGAAACAGATGTTGAGATAATGAAGCTAAGTATGGACAGACTATTCTCTCCTATGACCTTCCTCCTATATGGTGACTGCAGCCTGTCTGTAGAAAAGAAAAGTGAAGACACCTGTCTCTTTCTCAAACTAAATGGATATTCTGCACTTTACAGTCAACTGCACCTGTATATCTCTCTTTAACAAGCAGCGTCCTGTTGGTGGTCAGTCATTACAAGCCCATGATGTGCAACCACACATTTAAACCCAAATGTATTTCAAATTCTTGTAGGGATTCCAAATGTGTCAAATATGTTAGGCTGGATTTTTGGAGGAAATGTTTTTAAAATTACGCACAAGACATCTAGAACAGCTGCGGTGATTAGGCAATTAATCAGTTGATCAAGAGAAAATTATCTAGCAACTATTTTGATATTTTCATTTTATCAATCATGTTATCATTATCATAAAAAAAAATATTTGATGTATTTTTAGAACTTTTAAGTTAACTTTTAAGCAGATTTTCTTTGTCCTTAACAATAGTTAATTGAAGATCTTTGTGCTTTGGACTGTTGGACATTTAACATTTAACACTGAGCTCTAGGATACTGTGTTAGATTAAATCAATTTATCCAAAGAAGAATTGAAAGATTAGTTGCAGCCCTGTTCCATTAAAAAAAAACATTCAGTAGTATGGGATTTTAATAACACACCTACACGCAGGCACACACACACACACACACACACACACACACACACACACACACACACACACACACACATACACACACACACACCTCTTTGACTGACCTCCACACTGTTGTTGTTGTTGTTGTTGTTGTTGTTGTTGTTCTGAAGAGCAAATGACAGCAGAGCACAAGGACAGACACATACACACTCATCCCATCATGATTTAAATCATGTGCTCTAGCTCAAAACAAGACAAAATCTCTGTTGTCCTAGTTATTGTGAAGAACACTTGTCCTTTTATAGTCAGTTGTAATGAGAGACGTGCATAACTCCCTGAAATAGAGAGTCGGTCATGAGATTAGATACAATTACATTTAGAAATGTATAACATACAATTACAATATATACGTAACATTATCTGGTGTGATGGAAATCACGGTACACGGTAATATAAACGTTTAAAAGGAATGTTTTGCTGAAGAAATAATCTTCCTCTATGACCTTGATCAGTGTACTTAACTCCTCTTTGCTCAACAGAAACTATTTACACGCATGTTTTGTGCACATTTACTATGTGTATAGTAATAATACATCAAGTCATACTGCAAACAAAAGCATAAAAGTGACAAAGAAATATAAGTTTTTTTAAAGGGGCCAATAAATAACAGCAAAGACAACAGAATATGGGTTTTAATTCAAGGAGCAGCGACGGAATTTTTAAATGAGCACCAGTCTAGCAGTTCACCTGAACATTACATTTTCTGGACAAAATAACATTTTGAAGATTGCGTGGATTTGTCAGTTGCGGCCTGTTAACACAATGTCTTAAATTGGCACCTCCTCCCCAACTTAAAGATGCTAAAGGTGTTTGCTAGCAGGTGAAAGCCCACCCCAGATTCATCCATGTGTTGGAACAAGCTTTGTATCTCTACACTTGCGTTTTTTCGGTGCTGTGCCCTCCAGTTTTTGTAGCCTCCACTTGGATCCTTGCCACTGATATGGCACCATGTTGCTACGTTTTAAGGTTGTTGCCCAGAAACGAAGCAAAATAGAAAAATACAGGGTAAGGTCTCTACAGATACAGATACCGCCTCACACTTTTAGTGCAGGGGGTGACTCCGCTGGTTGCAATAAGAAGTCGTCATATGTCTAGAGAAAATGACCCTACTTCTCACATGATTTATTACCTCTATAAAAGTTTTCAAAAGACGTTTATGGTTTCATTCGCTAGTTGCAAGTCTTCTTCATTAAAGCATAATGTTCAATTAGTAAATTATGGTCCCATTTATTTTAAAATAGACAATAAGCTAGAAGATGCTTTGGGACAGGGCTGTACGGCAACCTGTCAATCGGGTTGAGGCTTAACAATGCTACATAAAAAAATAAAATAGCCGTGAACTTGTTTTTGGGTGCTTTCCATGTTTTCATCTTAAACCTTGATTCTCTCACTGTGTGTTTTCACTTTACCAAAGTTGATTGGAACAGTTTGCCCACCTAAAAATGTCTTGTTTAGCATGTGGTAGCACCTAGCCAAATAAGATAGCTAGCTAGTGTTAGTGGTTTGCCCTGTAGCTCAGTGTGGTTGCATCCTTTTTCTTAATTTACAATAATACAGTACAATTTGATAAATGAAAATGAACATGTCTTGCACCACACCAGTTTTTTAGTTTACTGTAATTAACCTGTGTGAACACACCCCTCTGGTTTACAGAAGCAAATACCTGCAGGGTCAAACTTAACTAGCATTAATGATTATTACCTATGACAGGAAGCTTGTGTGTCACATTGGCAGTGAAGGAATGAGGACAGTCTTCTTGCACTTATTGTAATAGATGTAGAATTACCCTTCAGCAGCATTGGGGCCTGTCAGATCACACACTAGTGATAAAAGTGTGCTCGGCTGTTTGTTGCTGCTTCCACGTGTTAGCTCTGGTCTCACCTAGCAAAGAGAGGCCACTACAGGACATTGGGGATGACTCTTAGAAGGATGCTTTGGGTAAAATACCAAGAAATCACAAAAGTGAGAGTATGACTTTGAGGGCAGTTCAATCCCCGTCTTTACATTAGACTACTTTTTTTGTGTTATCTACAGTAAGTCTAGTGCAGCTGGACTGTGCCAACGCTGTGAGGGATAAGGGTTTGATCCATGAACATTGAGAAAGGGCAGCAGGGAACTGAGGTGGAGAGAAGAAGCCGGCGCTAATCAGCTGTGGTTTAGTGTTTCCTGCTGGGATCTCTGCAGAGAAAGAGGGGCTGCAGCTGTGGCTTGGGGAGATCAGTCAAACTGAAAAAAACTTTCCTCCCACTACTTCTCTTTATTGTCAATCCTATCATTGCTTATTTTATACGCAACTCTCCTTTCTCCTTCTCCTGTTCCCATTTATTCCACATTCCTGTACTGCATTTTGCTTCTACATGTTCAGAGCTGCATCAAAATTTCAATCCTCATTAAGCTACTATTTGGCCCGTTCTCTCAGCGATTAAGGTCTTAATTGAACTCTGTGCCAAAGACTTGTGTGTGAGCACAGCAGGTGTAGAGCCTGAACTCATAAGTTGTGACAAGCGAACGGCCAAAGCTTCATTTGTCTGTGACTTCCTGACATCAGTTGACCCTTGTGTTGCCTCCATACAGTCACATGTTTTTTGTCATTAGTGTTAGTATGCAGCAAATGTGCTGCAAGGCCCTGTTTGAAACATGTATTTTATGAGAACTGCCAGAACAACAGCGTCTGCTGCTGACACTTGCACATTAACATAGGCATGCACACATTTCACACTGTGTCTTTGCTTTCTGCCTCACACAAATTTCTCAGAAAGATGACTACACTTCTAAAAGCAAACATCAGTTTATAGACATCTCACATGGCTGGAACATCTTTGCTTATAGATGCAAACACCCCTGTGTGCTCAGATGGCTCTCTCGCTTACATTCCTCCGCAGACAGAAAGTCCAGCACCGTAGAGCTCATGGCCACAGTCGGGCCGCGAAGTATTTTGATTCTCAGAAGCGCTGAATGAGGACTGGTGTTCTTCGGTATGTTTTTCTCGTCTCGCTCAGACAGTCAGGCTCTCGCTCGAATATCCTGTTTACCTGCTAAACACGTGGTTCAGCCGCTAACTTCTCACCACAGCCTGATCTCCAGACAGCTATACTAAATCTAATCAATATTTTTATATATTAACAATGGATCAAATGACCACTTGTATGTTAAAGGGGTTACTTGTAGTTACAAACCCAAATCATTATTGCTTAACTCTGCAGTTCCACTTAGCTATACAAGACTTTATTTTCATTTTATTGCTTTGGCTTCCTGGCCCCCAAGTTTACTGGTTTGATTCACTCTCACATTTTTCAACAAAAAAACTCCTAAAAACATTACTGTATTCTACCTGCAGCACCAAACAGCAAAGTACGCGGCTAGCTGTTGATCATAGTAGAGCATTTAGCAGCCAAAGAGCCAGATATTTCCCTCAGCAGTTGGTGAAGACCAAATGGAGATTAAATAATGGACTCATAATAATCAGGTGGCCCCAAGCACTACTCTAAAGGAATGTCCATATCTGCTTGATGTGTAAATAAGCAACTGTTTGCTAACATCTTTTATCAACTTTGTAATTTGATAATATGTCCAGGTTGTATTTGCAGCTTGTTGTGCTGCCATCAAGAGGCCAGACATTAGTTAATGTAATTTTTAAAGAGCCTAAATGGACACTGAAATACTGTAAGAATCAACACGTTTTACAAACCCCATCTTCACATTTTGCATTTACAGTGCATGTCAGCAAGGTTTGTAGACTTTGTAATTGAATTGTAAATGTGATCATCCTGCATCCTTCCACCATTCATCTCTCCAGCCTTCATTTATCTCCTTTCCATCATACAACATCAGCATTAGACTCATAAATGTCTGAATTTGTCACCCTGGTGACCTAGTGGTCAAGATGCATACTATATACAGTAGCTGCAGCTATACGCCTCTTTCCACGTGTTTTCTGTCTGAATCTTTACTGTCAGCCTATCAGTCTATCCAAGAAAGTAATCTTAAAAGAATGAATGTCTGAATTGGTTGGTTCATTGTTTTTGTTACATGTTAAAAGTAAAAAAAAAGTATCATTGTCAGCATGTTGCCAATTTCCCAACTCTGAATTGATGTCATTTGGTCCAGTCTCAGACCAGAGGCTCAGATGAATGAGGAAAGTGTACATTGCGGGAGGAAAAAAAGGGACACTGACATTACACTGTGAAATCTGACCCAGTGGGGAGATTAAGTGACGCTGAGTTTGAAAACCGTGGTAAGTGTTGAGAGAGAATAGGTAGCTTGTCATGCAGCACACCTAAAATCCCACACATGTGATTTGATAATCGTAATGGATTCATTTAAAACCCTAATAAAACGAGTGTGCTGGCAGCACAATAGGTCATTGTTATGTTCGCTAAGCTTCTTATTACTGTAAATAGGTCAACCTAATATATGATGTGTTAGTGCCTGGTGCACCAACACCTTGTTCCCTTTGCCATGTGTCAAGAATGCCCCTACGCTGGGTCCTCTGAAGTTCATCGAGAGCTGCCTATAGATCGGCTTCCACAGTTTTTAATCATAAAAAAGCAGGAATAAAGATGATGTACGACTGTCGACGTATAGCTTAGTCTGTGTTTGTACTATGGGGTTAGGACACAAACTGGGTCAAGACTTTGTTTCTTGTGTCCTCATGACATGGAAATTAATATATTTTTTAACGAGTCTGCTCTGTGGGGAGAGGGAAGTGTGACTGTGCGCAAACCCTAGAGACAGGACCAGTTCCCAGTCTGATTCATTGTGCTGACACACAGCTGCTGTCTGCCCTCTGCTGGTCAAAATAATATACTGCATCTTGAGTGAACCACAGTTTTGACTCCGGCAGGCCATAGAGTTCACATAAAGGTGTAATGTGCTGAGGCCTAGGTGACCATGTTATATTAGTGTATTAACTGATATCTATTGTATCTACTCCTCTGTCCCTGCAGCTCCCCAACATGTTTGGTGCTCTGAGCTCCACCGTTATGTCTCTGATGATTGGCTCGTATGCTTCCTCTGCTGTCACCTTCCCCGGAGTCAAGGTAAATTACAAAGGTTAAAAGAAATGGACACTAATATTAACGCATTCATCATGGTTTCCCCACATAAAGCACATACATACATAGCCTTAGTACTGCATTATGGTGCTTTCAGATTATAAACAATGTTGTTGGTAAAATTAGAGAGCATTACTCGCCTCCCCCCAGCTGGACGTGTCTGGAACACCTCCCTAGGGAAGCACCCAGGGGTCTCCTGGGTCTTGTTGGATCTCGTTCTTTCGGTCATGACCCAGCCTTTATGACCATAGGTGAGGATAGGAACGAAAACTGACCAGTAGATCGAGAGCTTTGCCTTCTGGCTCAGCTCTCTTTTGTCATAACGGTGCGATAAATTGAATATGTGCCAATTCTCCGACCAATCTCCGGCTCCATTGTCTCCTCATTTGCATACAAGACCCCAAGTTATTTTAAGTCCTTCACTTGGGGTAAGCACGCCATCGGTTTCCTGCTGAGAACCATGGCCTCAGAT
>NC_045742.1:16205166-16205356 GCF_008692095.1 Etheostoma spectabile
TAGAGGTGCTGATCCTCATCCCAGCCGCTTCACACTCGACTGCGTACCAATCTAGTGAGTGCTGAAGGTCTCAGGCCGATGACGACATCAGGACCACATCATCCTCAAAAAGCAGCGATGAGATCCCCAGCCCACCAAACTGCAATCCCTTCTCACCCCAACTATGCCTCGATATCCTGTCCATGAATAT
>NC_045742.1:16205366-16214622 GCF_008692095.1 Etheostoma spectabile
ACAAACAGGATTGGTGACAAAGCGCAGCCCTGGTCTGAGGCCAACTCTCACCTGGAACAAGTCCGACTTACTGCAAAGAACCCAGACACAGCTCTCGCTTTTGTCATACAGAGATTGGATGGCCCTGAGAAGGGACCCCATCACCCCATACCCCCGCAGCACTTCCCACAGTATCTCCCGGGGAATCCGGTCATACACCTTCTACAGTTCCACAAACCACATTTAGACCGGTTGGACATACTCCCAGGCTCCCTCCAGAATCTTTGCGAGAATGAAGATCTGGTCCATTGTTCCACGACCAGGACCAAATCTGCATTGTTCCTCTTCAACCCGAGGTTCGACTATTGGCCGAACTCTCCTTTCCAGCACCTTGGCGTAGACTTTACCAGGGAGGCTGAGAAGAGGCCCTGTAATTGGCACACACCCTCTGTTCCCTCTTTTTGAAGAGGGAAACCACCACCCCTGTCTGCCACTCCTTAGGCACCGTCCCAGACCTCCATGCAATGTTGAAGAGACGTGTCAACCAAGACAGCTCCTCCACACCCAGACCTTTAAGCATTTCTGGACAAATCTCATCATTGGGACTTTGCCACTGTGGAGTTGTTTGACTACCTCAGCGAATTCCACCAGAATTGAAATTCAGCCTGTTTTTTTAGACAAACATGTCATATAATTATTTCAATGAGGTCTTTTGTTGACATCCCAAGCAGCAGGATCAAGTGATAGATTATCAGTGAAGCCACGGGGTATGAGAAAACAATGTGTTTTAATCACTTTGAATTTGAGGAACTTTACAGCTGCTCAAATTAATATTTTATATTAAAGGTGCTTTAGGTAGGATTGTGAAGATCCAGGATTTAGCCAAAGAATTTGAACATCAACAACTTCTCAGTCCCTCCCCTCCTTCATGCTAAAGCCCAAACGCTCTCCAAAGCCCCTCCCCCCACGAAGGAGAATGAATGCATGTGCATGAGCAGGGATTGACACGCAGGTAGACACTAGAACTTTACTCTGTGAGACTATGCCAGTGGTGTGTTTACAGCATGTTCTGTTGCCCCCAAGTGGCCTAAAAAACTCAATGGATACCACTTTAAAGCAAGATGCTTAAAAACAACCCTTTTCATCCATCTTTCTCTTCTTCCCAGCTGATCTACGATGCAGGTGTGTCCTTCCAGGTGATCATGTGGACGTGGGCAGGTCTTGCTGCCTCTGTCTTTTTAAACTGTTTTCTCAACTGGCCTGCAGAAGGCTTTCCAACACCTGACGAGGTAGACTACAGGTCAGTGTGTCCGCCGGTCGGTTACTTCATCTCTTTCCCAGAGACACCAAAGCACAAAAATATTATCAGAACAACGCTCTTTCACTCCAACCTTAATGTGCGTATGTGTGTGTGTTTATCTATAACAGTAAGATACTCACACTGCAAGAGCCGCCTTCATCTGACCAGAAGGCTGTTGGAGAAAGACTTAGCCAGAAAAATGGAGACATCCGACACTCAACAGAGAACCTTTCTAGTACATCTGACGCTGCACCCAGTAAGTCAACAAACACAGACGCAGGCATTGTAACTCTCAAGCCATTTACTTCATACCAGTGCCTCCCAGTATTACCCACTTATGAAAGAACATTATGAATGTGAAGAAATAGAATTAGTCATTTACAAGAAACCATTGAGTTTAGCAGAAATTAGCTTTTTCTGCTTGTCTGTTAATCATCTTGTGAGACCTCAGAAATATTTTCCAAGATGATTAACAGGATAGCTTTAAGGGGTTCTCATTGGTAGGTTGCATCCCCCAGGTTGGAAAGAACCTTTTGCTATTTAAGAGATAACTGCTTTTCTGAAAGACTGGCAGACTGGATGTCTTACAATGTTTACTCTGAAAATCGAATAAGAAAGAAATCACCTGCCTTTAGCTCCTCTCATAGGAATATAAAAAGAAATACATTCACTGACTTTGTGTAAAACAAACTGTCTCCTCCTTTCTCAGATGCTCCTCCCTTTCGTCGGTCTGTGTTCTCTCCCATCTTCCTGTGGAGTCTGGTTACAATGGGGATGACCCAGTTGAGGATCATCTTCTTCATGGGGGCAATGAACAAGATGCTGGAGTTTATGGTTATCCACGGCGAAGTGCATCGTGAGTGTCAAACCCTCAACCCCATTCCCACCAAAACAGTTGCTGTTTTCTTTTTAATGTATTATACGTTATAATTTTACCATTTAAAAGTGACTGACACAGTGGGTCTTTGATTTTATATTTCAGTATCTGAGCAGCTGGTGCTTGAGACGGAGAAGAAAGGTGAGTAGTGTAATACAGCTTTAAATTTGTAAACATTATTTAACTTGTCTGTCTTGTCTTTTTAGTTTCTTAATTTGATTTAATGTGTTCTCTTTCAGTGAGTTTCTACTCGTCCATCTTCGGCACGCTGCAGTTGCTGTGCCTCGCTACGTGTCCTCTGATTGGTTACATAATGGACTGGAAGATGAAAGAGTGTGAAGAGGAGAAGACCGTCCCCCCAGGCACAGAGCAGAGGTACATACAGTGTGTCTTGGTGGTTTAAAAGCAGTAGAATTAACAATATTGATAAAATTGTGGTGGCAAGAAAATCCTAATTACTGTCAATTTTGTTTGATGTAAGGAGATATGATGGAACATGAATGTTGTCTTTATAATGGTGGTGGTCCAGCATGCCTTAAAGTTAAACACCTCTGTGTCTGAGACCTAATAGACAGACCAGTGTTCCCATGAGAGACCGTAAGATCCAGAAAGTGACCAACGCCATGAGGGCCTTCATTCTCACCAACCTGATGTTGCTCGCTTTCGGATGCTGCTGCCTCATAGACAACCTGCCTCTACAGGTACCGTACACGCACACATGAGAACACACATGTTATGGCAACCAGAGAACAAGGTAAGTAAAGAATAAATAGTCCATTGAATGTGTTGCTACTTTTTTCTCTTCCTCAGATCTTAACCTTTATCCTCCACACTATGGTCCGAGGCTTCATCCACTCCTGCTGCGGAGGCCTTTATGCTGCTGTGTGAGTGCTTTTTCATCAAATGCATATTCTGCAGCTCTGTTTAACACGTTCACATCAGAGAGGAGATGGGAAAACATAACCTTAGGGGTGTAATATTTCACAAAATTCACAGTCAAATCACAAAGCATTGTTTAAAAAGATGTCATTTAATATATTTTTTAACAAAGTAGAAATACGGAGAAATGAGCCTATAGTTTCCAGTTCATTAATAAGATAATAAACATTCAACGTATACAGTGCTAAGCATAAATGAATACACCAATGAAAACTCAATGAAAACTAAAGTTGACTAAAAATAGGAATAAAAAAACATCCTGGCTCCATGAATTAACTGGCCTTTAATAATATTAAAAATACCTGCTTCTATGGGAATTTAACATAGGGGTGTGTATACTTATGCCCCCTGGATTTTAAGAAAGAACATGTATTTATTTACAATACATTTTTAATTCACAAAGAAAATTCCTTAAAGGTTGGATTTTCCTCATTTTTTAAATGAAGACATTAAGATAAATTTCTAAAATATGTTTTTTATTCCTCTTTTTAGTCAGCTTTAGCATTAATTTATTTACTTATGTCTAACACTGTACTATCAACTATTCATCTGTAACACTATAATATGTGAGGCATGCCTAGTTTCCCCGCACCACATAAACACCAAATATAAAGCAGCATGTTACAGTGTGATAAAAGCAGCCAGATGTGTTGACAAAAGTAGGGAATGCTTTATTATATGTGTTATATGTGTATTCATTTAACAAAATTCATGAACTGCTCAATAGTCTAGTCTTGAATGCAGTAAGATATTATAAGGTATGATACAGGTTTATATTGAACCCCTGTTGTTCACCTACAGAACATGTTATTATCAAGGATTTGTATATCTGTAGTAGTATATAGCTCGTTTGTTTTATACCAAGTTCTTTTCTTGTCTGGGGCTCTGTTTCATTTCATTTGGTGTTTCAAACTGTCGGTGAACACCACTATCTCTCTCACAGCTACCCGTCCAACCACTTTGGCACTCTGACAGGCCTCCAGTCTATGATCAGCGCTGTGATCGCTCTGTTGCAGCAGCCGCTCTTTATCGTCATGGTCGGAACCCTGAACGGAGACCCCTACTGGGTGAGGACACACACTTATCTCTAACTCCATACACGTGTGTGTGTGTGTGCGTGGTGGGGGGAACTCGGGCACCCACCAGGAACTGTATGACTGTAACTTTCCATCTCTGTCCTTCAGATCAACCTCGGTCTGCTCATATTCTCATTGGCTGGCTTCCTGTTGCCGGGTTATCTGTTCTACCACCGCAGACAGCTGCTGAGGGAAAAGGAAGCCAAAGACAAGGGGTTGGCCGAACAGGAGATGCAGGCGCTCAATAACACTAAGGCCAATGGCTACAAACCTCACAGCAACGGCCTCCCTGCTGTGGAGGCTTAAGGCCGTTTTATGCTTCTGCATCGAATCAACGGCGTACCCCCGCAGACCCCTCTGTGTCTACGCCGGACCCTATGCCATAGCCTAACGTGCAATTCTCAAAAAATGCGTTGCATTTCCCCCGACTCATTTCCTGGTTCTTCTTCTCCATTAACAACATGAAAACAAGGAGAGGTTTAACTTTTTATGCTAAAGACATCTCATCTTGGTCAGAAAACACAGGGGAGACACTTTGTTTTTCACACTATGATCAGTTCCCACTCCAAACCTAATCGCCACTCTCTCACTTCTCCTTCTACCACACATATACATGCCGGCTTGACGCACGCACCCGCTCATACGTATAAAAACTAGGCCACTTACACAGACTACGGCGAAAGCTGTGCATGGGGCCTTCGCAGAAGCATAAAACAGGCTTTAGAGTGTCACAAAGCGGAGGGTTGGGGGAACTGTAGGATTTATGTGCCTTTTAAAATGAGCACCAGCAATCGCCTCATCCATATATATTTTGTTTTGATATTTCAAGTGTTTTTATTTTTGCTCATAGCTGGTGCACATTTTGCTCACAACAACCCATACCACAGAGCAAATAGGATTCCTCATGTTTTGTTATGACTAAGAGTTAGACTTTAAGTTCCCTGTGATTTCGTGAGATATGTCATCATCATTTGTTGCTGTTTATTTATTCTGGTTTAGTGTTGAAGAGCCAATATAGTGTGATTTAAAGCCATAGATTTCACGCAAACACACACAGACACATGCACACACCATGGTATGGCCTGTGTGTCAGACTGCGAGTGTCACTGTACTTGAAATACTGTTGTATAGACTTCTGACAATCATCAAAATCCTTGCTAACACCAAAGAACAGCTTAAAGAAATTAGGAGAGTTACACTTTCTACTTCAGTATTGTTTTAAAAGTATGCATATTGAAACATACTTTAGGTATATTGTGCTGTTTCCACTGTTTTATACATCTCTAAAACACTTTAAAAGCATATAAGCAATCAAAGAAAATGTAAACTATCTAAATACCAGACTTCTGGTACGTATAGAGAAGCATTTGGGTTATATTCAGAGCCCTGTTATTTAATCAGACACACACACACACACACACACACAGATAGGATGGTTGTAGAGACACCATATCTACCTCCTCTGTTTCGTTTTTTTTTCTTTTACTTTCTGCAATCGACTACTATGTCAGTCCAATTTCATTTCCATATTATGAACCATCAATCCTTTAACTGTCAAACACCCAACATAACTAATTCAATCAGTACAGAAACCCTCCTTGTGCATGCATGCTCTTTAGAAGTATTGCTGACTCAGCGCTTGCAATTCTGGATTTTTTATATGTAAGTAAAATATTTTTTTGAAAAATTCACAAGGAAAATATGACTGACTTTTAAAATTCTGACACACAGTGTGTGTCAATGTTATGAATCACTTTGTACTGCTTTATGCACAGAAATTAACTAGTGTGTGTATAAAATATGTATTAAAGTGTCTTTTTATACTCTAGCTGTAGTGGCATTAAAAAGGGAAGTGTTTGTTTCAGTTTTAGTTTTTTGTAGTGTGCTAATTTTGAATTAAGCTCAGATGATTTTCTGTATATTCCGCTTTTGCCTTTTTGATTTATTTTGTCATGTATTGATTTTGGAACAAACAAACCATCAACATTGTCTTTTGTAAATACAACTGAGGTGTGTTATGTATTTTATTACATATTCTGCTTGCTTTACCATGTGTGCGTACGGTATGTTCACTGATGACTGACGTTAAACTTGTTATTTTAATGGGATTTTTCTGTTTGAATGATCATCAAAGTCTCATTCAAAAGACATTGTTTCAGCCAGCTGCTGATCAAAACAGAAACATTTACATTCTTCTAAAGTGACAACAACACGTGTCTATCCTGTACATGCTAGTTTTGCTCACAGCAACAGTATCATGTAGATTTATTGAATCCGATGTATCCTTTCTTTTCACCCTTTTTTGACTCAATCCATTATAGTGTCAAGACAGCTTTAGTAGATTTCTCCTTTTTTGCCTGATGCATTCCTTTCTGCTCTTTAAATGTGTTCAGCTGCTTGAGTCTGATTTTGAGTTTTGTTTCAACTCTGTGCCTTTGCCACCATCTTGGATTTATTGCAATAGGTATGAATGTAAGATTAAAGGGGAACTACACCCATTTTCAGTCTAAGACAGTTCAAAAATAATAGCGAACATGGACAAATCTCTTCCTTATCCAAAAAATAGAGTGCTAAAACTCAAATGTGTGATGTCAGTAGGATAGTGTGCAAGACGATCATGAAGGAGATTCTGAGTTTTGTTTAAACTCAGCGGCTTTACTGCCATTTTGGCTTTATTGAAATAGATATGAATTTAAGGGATTAAAGGGGAACAACTCCCATTTTAAAAATCCATATGTTAAGAAAAAAAAATTAGTTAACTCCCAAATCCAAAAACTAGAGTGCTAAAAAGAACTGCGCTATAGACAAGTAAATAGTAAATATGTCATTCATGACACTGAGAGCATTAGGGGGATGTTCTGAGTATATCGGCACACTTTCTGTTTCAGAGTACACTACAACATAATAAAACTTAATAAGAAAAATATCAATATCCCATTTATTGTCTACGGAGCAGCTCCAGACTTTAAATAATTGATGACATCACACATTTGAGAATGACTTCTCTGATTGCTTTGAGAGAAAGTAGCCCACGTTCACAAATATTAGTTGAACTTATATAGGCCATGGAAATAACATAGTAACAATCAGTGTTGCTGAGGTGTTACAGTTAATTCAATACTTTGCTAGTGTTTTGTAATGTTTGAAACAAATGTACCAGCATCTCCAGCAACAACAATGTGACCTCTTTGTACCTATGTACGCTTAAAAGTCCTTAAGAACCTAGTGATTGTAAGACCTGACTCCCTGGTGTTCATGCTTTTGTAATTTGTTTGAGATTTAAAGTAGTTGCTGCCTGACTTGTAAAAAATTTGACTAACACCTCTGACAGTCTCTAAAATAAAGATAATTTGCTTTGTCTATATTTTAAGGCCATCATATTAAGTAAAATCTTCTCTCATCTCTCACCAATGGGGTTGACGTTTTGGTATGTCTTGCTAAATGTAGGTCATTCTTTCCTGCCTTCAAATCAATATAAGCAGCATGTGCATTTGATTAACAAATAAATGAATGAAAGTAAAGTCTGCGTGGCATTTTGTTTTGCCATTCTTACATCCTTACCTTATCCTAACGATTCTCACCGTAAACAAGGTGCATCAGCCATGTTTGTCATTGTTGCTGCTACACTGTATTTTACACCATGTATACAAGTACCTGATCATATAATCTACACTTCCACAAGCAAAGGTAATAACCAATGTTTATTTGATTTTGGCATTATGGTCAAAAGATATCACATCAAAATCAAAGAGGGACATACATACAGTGCCTGCTCAGTCATTCACAACACCACACAGCTCACCAGCGGCTTTCTGCCTTTTACACCAGAACATTTTGTTTTTCAACATCACACACACCCACTGTGTTGCTGCTACTTTTACTTTCACACACATCACACAACCATTTGCATTTGATTCATCCTCTCTCAATAAACATACTCGCAATAATACAATTATCTGTAAAACACACGCATCCTCTTACAAAATGCACAGTCACGCACACATTCAAACAGGCGTGCACACAGTGGGCTCCTGTCTATCTGAGGCTGTTGCTGTTGGGTTGTGATCCAGCGAGGCCGGGGTGGTCGGGACTGTGGCGGTTCTAGAGGGAAACAGAGAGAGCAGTAACGCACTGATTAGTCTGGGTCAACGCTACAAAGTACATTACCACGATAATTGCTTGCCATCCCATTGTCCCTCACCTTCTGCTCTCTTTGTGTTGACATCAGGAAACAACAACAACCTTCGAGCTAGCAAGCTACACAATGAGAATGGCAAATTTTGGAGAAATAATAATAAACAATAAAATTAAAGAAAAGCTATGTGTTCTCAGAAAATAATGAAGTGTGAAAATAAATGGATCCCAGAGTTATGTACAGAGACTTGGCAAAAGGGCCCATAATAACAACTAACTAGCAACTTTATGAACTACGGTGTTCTTGATAGATTATCCTACCTTCTTCTTTTTCTTGTCTTTCTTCTTTTTCTTGCGGTCGGGATCGTCGTCCCTCTTTTTCTTCTTCTTCTTGGGATCAGTGTCTGATGGAGTTTCTGTGACGTAAAAAAGAATTGGCTCAGTGACCTGAGAACAGGTTGCATTTGGTTAGCGTTAGAAAGTGTATAAGTGTAGTTTATGGCATACCTTGTGGTAATGGGTCCTGTGGTCGATGGTGTTTGTGCTTGTGCTTGCTCTTCTTCTTTGGAGGCTGTATGTGCATCAGTCTGTACTGTTCTGGTAGCTGGGAAAAACAAACCAAAACATGCGTGTAAGTATTTAACTGAACATTATAATTAAGAGATAAACAATACCTGCAAGTCAGAATATGCCAACTACATCTTTAAGTAGCATATTCTGGCTTCGCCATAGTCCTGTTAATATATGAACATATTCAGTTAGTACCGGTCCTGTGTGTAGTCTGAAGCCTGTGAGCAGAGCGCCTGTCAGTGGGCTAAAAGAGTTCCCACATACTGGAGGCTTGTCAATCAGAGAGCGCAATGAGCTGCCGTCCTGAGTGCCCGGACAGTCGATCATACCTGCAGCACAGAAGAGAAAGGACAAGATGGAATGAAGGGGGGGGGGGGGGGG
>NC_045742.1:16214632-16227074 GCF_008692095.1 Etheostoma spectabile
TGACAGAGATCAAAATACAAACAATGGAAAGAGCAAAGTGGTAAGTACTAACACACTACGGCTGAAGATGTAAAAGTGTTCACATCAGTCTCTACATCAATGGTTCTTGGAATTACAGCTGCATTAGTAGAGTTGGGGTTCCTGGCACAACTTCACAGAAGACAAAACTACAGGAATGCTTGTAGCCAACTGCCAATTTACAATGAGGTTAGGGCTATTATAAAAGAATGAACAGCTATCAGGGACATCGTGTCCTACACTGAACATGAATTACTGTATTCACTACATTCTAATGAGATGTGTGCACCCTTCATTATTAACACTCGACTGTCAGAACACGTTTGTCCCTACCCATAACCCACCTGGTAACTCTGGCAGAAAGTTGCTGAGCTTCTCCTTCACCTTCTTCCCACAGAATTTGTTGTAGGCGTGCTCTAGGTTGTAGTGCGTGATGAGGTTGGTGTTGCCCGTTAACTCGTTTCCCACTGAAGACACATTCGTATTAGTTTTCTTTAAGCGAACACAACAAAGCATATATGTTAACTAATGTATCTAGAAAATGAGGTATCAGCAATACTATCACTAGATCCAACCGGAGAAAATGTTAGTTTCTTTAAATCACAAGAGCCGAGTTAAAACATAGTAGCTAAATTAGTAGTAAAGGTGGATGTTTTTGTGCCACACACAAAAAAAAACCCACACCTTTACCAATATGAAAAACAGGTGGGCTAATACCTGTAATGTTAATTAATGTTACCTCACTTAATATTACCAGTAACGTTAACAGCATTGTTTACAAACTGCTTAGCAACCTCTGATAGCAGCTCAACTCTTCATTTTAATTAACAGACAAATACAATACAAAGCATACAACAGTTATAACTGTCCGACAGTACCAGGAAGCTCCCGCAGTAAGTAGAAAGGTTCGTTCATGGCTCCGGGCTTCCGCAGAGCAGGCCCTTCATCCCCGAGCTGCGGTGGCATCTGCCCCGCCATGGAGCCTTGACTTTGCGGCAGAGGCGGCGGAGGTTTTCCTGGTCCAAAACCCAGAGACGCCGAGCCGGGCGGTCCCTGAGCTTCATTTTGACCGAACAGAGTCGAAAACATTTCCGTCATATCTATCACGAATAATACATTTATAAAGAAAGAAAAAGCCGGTTCTTAGAGCGTGTGGCCTGTTATTTGTTAGGATATTCACCGCGAATCCATTCGTGTGTCAACTACTCGACTCTCTACTTCTTTGTGGCATTATTTTCATGGCCCAAGTACCGTAATACCAGACAGAAACACTCACATTACCGTAATGATTGGTGTATAGTGTCCCACACAGATAGTCACTGAGATCACAAAACAATTTTTATTTCGAAGATTATAAGTTTAATTCCAGACAAAAAGGCAAAGTAAACAACGTCGATATGTACAGTTAAGTTAGTTGATACATCTGCAGGTCAAATAATTTGAAGATCACGCATCAAATGCATCAGCAGGGCAGAGAGAAGATGCCAGTCTTTCAAACTCTGTGACTGATGCCTAAAAGTGAGAGAGAGAGACACACTATTAACACTCAAGGCAAACCTCTATTTTATATTTCTACTTAGTGCACGTATAGTTGATAAATATTCTTCAATAATGCAGCAATTACAGAATGAATAAGTCTGAAATTACAAGAATGTTTTCTATGCATGTAAAAGACCTATGATGTATTTATTTTTAGATGACAACTAATGTCACAAAAACATTTTTTAGTAAAGACTCAAGCAATACTTACACATACATCACTTCTGTGAGAATAAAAATAAACATTTTAAATATGATTTATGCTTGAAGCTTATTATGTACAGCTCTAATGGTTTCTCTCTCACCTTCCACTCATCAACATTGGAAGAAATATGATGTTCAGTCTGAGCAACACTTTCTCTACCAGCCTGAACCTTCTGTGCTAGGGCAGCATTCTCTGCTTGAATCTTTTTCAGCTCCAGTCGCATATAGGCCTCCTGCTTTTGAAAGTATGGCATCAAAAAACTGCAAAAGTCCTGCTCAGGAACCCCACTCGGCCGCCTAACATAAAAGAGAAGGTAGGAGATTATATTGTTTTGTATTTTAATCACATTGCAAAATGGAAACAGTTAAGTTGGGATACACAGTGCACCTATACTAAACATATGTTAGTGAGACACAATAGTAGTCTGAAAAACAGTGTATACAGTCCCTGACAAAAGTCTTGTCGCTTGTGTACAAATTGACCTGAAGTGCCGCTGAAATATATTTCTAATCAAGATTTACTTACAAGAAATGGCTCATTTTAATCCCAACAGCTTTTGTAATAATGTTTCAGTGCAAAACAAAACTGTCAAAAAGTATTCTAATATTCACAGCTTGGTAAAGCCCATTGAGTCAATGTTTGCAAAGACATAAGTGTTGTCGCCTTGTCATATGAGCTTCACCTGTGACTAATAATGCATCAATTAGGTCTGAGGTGTGTATAAAAACAACCCCAGTACACTAGACCTTCACATCAACTGCAACTAGACCTCTGCAAACAGGCCTAAGATTCTCCCTGAGACTAAAGTTTTGATTATCAAGAGGCTGAAGACCAGCTCCACTGCTGATGTGGCAGACATGTGTCTCAGCGTCAAGTGCAGAGGATTAAAAAAACATTTGAAGACACTGGAGATGTTTTTGACAAGCCCAGGTCAGGCAGACCCCGCAAGACAACTGGTCGAGAGGACCGTTTGTTGGCTCCAAAATCCAAGGCCAGCCCATTGTCCACTGCAGCAGAGCTCCACCAGACCTGGTCCCCTGAAGTCCCTGTGTCAACCAGAACGGTTTGTCGGATTCTGTCTCGAAATGGCCTCCATGGTCGAATCAGTGCCCAGAAGCCAGCACTAAACAAAAGACAATTGAAAAACCCGTGTGGCATTTGCCAAGGCCCACAGCCTGCTAAAAGGATGGACGCTGGAGAAGTGGAAGAAAGTGGATTTTTCAGATGAATATTCTGATGAATTACACCACAGTTGCTGCAAATATTGCAGGAGACCTACTGGAGCCGCATGGATCCAAGATTCACCCAGAAAACAGCGAAGTTTGGTGGTGGAAAAATATGGTCTGGGGTTACATCCAGTATGGGGGTGTGTGAGGATCTGCAGGGTGGAAGGGAACATCAATAGTCTCAAATACCAAGAAATCTTAGCTACCTCTACATTCCCAACCATAAAAGAGGCCAAATTCTCCAGCAGGATGGTGCTCCATCGCATACTTCCATCTCCACTTCAAAGTTCCTCAAGCGAAGATCAAGATGCTCCAGGATTGGCGGCCCAGTCACCAGACTGAACATCATGGAGCATATGTGGGTAGGATGAAAGAGGAAGCATGGAAGACCAAACCAAAGAATATGATGAAACTCTGGAGTCATGCAAGACTGCTTTCCTAGCTATTCCTGATGACTTCATCAATACATTGGATGAATCCTTGCCAACCGCATGGATGCAGTCCTTCAAGCTCATGGAAGTCATACAAGATATTAATTTGAATCTCAGCACCGCTATTTAATTTGCTGACATATTTTAGTATTTGAGTAAATTTGTTCAATTTCTGTATAGGCACAAGACTTTTGTCTTGCCAAAATTTGACCTTTCTGTCTGTTTAAATGATAAATCTTTTTTTTAGTGAAAAATTTATTTCAGTGCATTGAACATCATTTGGGAGGGTTTTAGCTTTTCATATGAGCTATTTCTTACACCAATTGATTAATTAAAAGTCAGGTTAATAGCAGGTGTTTCTACAAAATAGATAAGCGACAAGACTTTTGTCAGGAACTGTACAAGTCAGACAATAAGATGTTCCTTAATGATTAACACAACAATGCTGGGGGGAAATCATTGGTTGTTACCCAAAACTGCCCAGAGTTGCCCTGATAACCATCTTTATGTATTCAATTTAACAAATTGTGAACATAACCATTATGACTCTGTTTTAAATCTTCAAACATGTATCAGGTAAATTTCTGAACAACAGTTTCCATACAAAACTACAATTATTCAGATCCTTGGCCATTTGCATTCAGAAATACACAAAACCATATCAGATGCAGGTCAGAAGGTTAAGATTTGAGAGTGGGGTTTACAGAGAAACTGAGCGTATCAAAAGCTTGACGTGCAGAAGTTTTTAATGCGGTGTACTGACCATGCAGGGTCTTTATTGTTCTTGGCGGCCCTCTCCAGTTTGTCCAGCTCATTCAGTTTGAACTCTAACCGGCCTTCTTCAATCAGTCTGCTGATGTCCTCCTACACATACGCAGGCATTAAAGGAAACAAATAAAAAAACAAAGGCAAGATAGAGATAGGGCGTACTGCATACACACATAATACAAACAACAAGGCATCAGACCTTTCATATGTGGTTTATTTTTTCATACATGGTATTAACGTGATGTGCTGCATACCTGTATAGTCTTCCGCATCTCCTCAATGAACTGCTTGTGAATGCTCTCCATCCTCTGCGGGTTCTTCTTGTAAAGCGGACGAAAGGTGCTAGCAAATCTGTTAAAACTGTGAGTGAAAGCAGTGTTAACCAAAAGCACAGCAAAGTGGGGCTTTTCCCAAAGCACATGACCTTTTCTCAGTTAATCAATCTAGTACTGAAATGATTAGTTGATTAATCTATAAATTGATTGTCAGTCGTACTTGTTAAGTCATTTATCAAGAAATGCCAAATAGATATTTAACAATTGATTCATATAAAAAAAAAAACACAGAGACAATTCAAATAATTATTTGCTGCTGCCCAAAACAGTTATTTGTTTTGTATCAATAAGTCACGGTAAACAACTTCTATTAAACTAGGCATGTCTTTTCAATAGGGTTTGCCTTGGACACTTCTTATGACAGATGTGCCAATGAATGAGTGCTGCACAGTCACGACCATCGACAGATTATTAGTCTCTCACACCAGCTGGGACCACAGAAGAACCGCAGTTACACTGCTTTTGTGGCGCCTTGTTTCTTCATGTTAGCTTGTTTGAACTACGGATCATAACTTACGTTACTTAACTCACACCAATGTGTGCCTCTTTTGCAAATTGATCTACTGTTACTAACGTTACTGTCTACACGGCTTTCACTGTTGTTTCGGGACACCTTGCATGAACGTTACCTGGCATAGTCGAGGAACTTTTGCAGGCTCTGCTGCATCACTTTGTCGAACAACTTTAGCCTTTTATACCGAGCTTCCGTGTCTTCGGACGATTTAGAAACCGATCCAGGGTTTGACATCCGTGAGGACACTTCTCCTGTAGCTTCGTTAACCTGTTTTTCAGCGGAGTCTTCATCACAAATATTAACTACTGTGTCCTGTGTTGCGGGTTTGCTTTCCTCCATTTTCTGCTTCCTCTGTTTATGTTTTGCAGTACCCGCCAAATCTACGGCAAGTCACTGCACCCAGAAACTGCGAAATTGTTTTGTTTGGCGCATGCGCAGATTGGGTCACACCAGGTGGAGTAGAGTTACTTGAGCTTCAGCTGTCATTGCTCCTCAATCCCCTCGAGGTTGGCTGCCGTCTCTTCCAACATGGCTCTAATCACAGGACTGTGTACTTTCTTGTATCACTTACCTCAGATTTACAAATGGTTGCTGAAACCCTATTATATCACTTCGCTCTTCATGACCGTCGCCTTCTTGGTGGTCCGAAAGGCTCCCGGTCTGTGCGAGCACCTGGCCACCCAGCGGGAGGACGGCAACTCCTGCGACTTTGACTGGGTGAGCATGGTGGGCTTTGTGTTCCGCTGCAGTGCTGCCAGCTGCTAAATATGGTTCGGCTAAGTTAGCTTACGTGAGATGAGTTAGTCGAGTTATGATGTACGCACTTATTAAAGTTGTTCCATTTTTTTGTCTTTTTGTTTTATAGAGAGAGGTGGAGATTCTCATGTTTCTTAGTGCAATAGTGATGATGAAGAACAGGAGAGCGAGTAAGTATATATATATACACACACACACACACACACACACACACACACACACACACACACTTGTTTATGTGTAAACCAACTGATATCACAACATGGCAAGAGTTTGTTTACATTGTATACAGTCACACTCAATAATCTGAAGTGGCTGATCACCGAGCAGGTGATGGAACCACCAGGATACATTGAGGCATATGAGAAATGTAGCTCTTAATTAAACCTGTACTGTACTCTAAACTGAATACTAAACTGTAAATAGTGATGCAACAGCGTTCTAACACCAAGGACAATGTATTTTTGTCCTATAATGTGTTTCTGTCAAACTTCAACCAAATAGGTATGTGTGACCTAACGTGTACTGTTTTAAATCCTTAACCTGAAACCAGAGGAGAAGCCCTGCAGCAAGCCACATCCAGTGCTTTACTAAAAACTCTGCTTTGTTGTGTAAACATTACCATTGCAGTGTAGTCGTGACTTCCTGTGACCTTGTATCAACAGTGTCAAAGTTTTTTTTCCTCTGCTGCATCCATTGTTTCCCCTCTCTCTTTCTCTCTCTCTCTCTCTCTCTCTCTCTCTCTCTCTCTCTCTCTCTCTCTCAGTCACACTGGAGCAGCACATAGGGAACGTGTTCCTGTTCAGTAAAGTGGCCAACGTCATGCTTTTCTTCAGGCTGGATATTCGGCTCGGCATCCTTTACCTCGCATTATGTGTCGGTCAGTGGCCTTATAACCCTTGTTATGAATACTGCCCCTCCCACACCAAATTCAACTTACGGGAAGGGATATTTATGGCAAACTGTCTTCCATTAAGAAGGTCCCATTACAATAGTGTTTCTTACAAGCAGCAGGGTACCAGTCCATCCCCTCCACCTCAAAATGTTGCAATTAAAATGTGTCACAATCAACACTAGAGATGCAGGATATCCCTCAAACATAGAGAGATAGTTTTAACAGAGATGGATCCACACACTCATTTGGTATTTTAGTCAGTATTGTTATAGTAAATGACTAAACAATTGAAAAACTCATGCAAGATGTGAAATATTTTTCATCACCTGAATGTGTATTTGTTTTGATAACATTAATGTAGTTTTTTAATTTCAGGTTATTTACACATTAAGACAATACAAGAAGCCCTCAAGACAGGATATTTTTAAAGCCAGATATTGACTTGGATATATACATCCCCCTACTGTTACTTTGGAATTATTAGTAGATATTCATAAAATAAGCCAAAATTTGGGGAAAATGATAAACATGAATATAAAAGATACCTGCAGACTGCATCTGGAGCTCCTGCTCCTGTTTTATCACAGATGTTTTAACACAACACTGGACATCAATACTTAAATAAAGGAGCTCTGATCCCAGTGTTTGGGTACCTTTTTATATGCTTCTTCTTTTATATTCAGATTTTTTTGTATCAAGCACCCATTCCACTAACATAACTTCAAACAATACTTTTAGCGTTTACGTGTATATTTATTAACCTAATCTGAGATTTTCAGAGCTTCAGTAAAGGTACAACTTCCATTGAGCCATTGTTTTCATCCACTGGGAGCCTCTGTAACACTCATCTGTGTGTTAATCTGTGCCGTGTCTCCAGCATTCGTCATGACCTGTAAGCCACCTCTCTACATGGGCCCCGAGTACATCAAGTACTTCAGTGACAAGACCATGGATGTGAGTGTTGTACAGACTATGCTGTATTGCAGTTTCTGATGTAAGACAACCATTTGGAAAACCTCTGTGAAAGCTTAGAAACAAACTGTTGTGAATGTATAATGTATTCATATGTAATATAATACAAACATAAACATGTGAGCTTCTAGTTTACATTTTTTGCATTTTGGACAGTGTCCATCGAACATGGAATGCACAGCATAATGTCAGTATGCCAGTTCATATTATAATATATTAATTCAATGTGAGACATATCTTACTATGAGTGAGTTGAGTAGGTGTGAATGACAGAGATCTATTCATCTGTTCTTACCTGTCTCTGTGTTATTGACTCATTAGGAGGAGCTGCAGAGAGACAGTCGTGTCACCTGGATTGTTGAATTCTACGCAAACTGGTCCTCTGAATGTCAGTCTTTTGCATCCATTTTTGCCGACCTCTCTCTCAAGTAAGTAAAATAGAGATTGTGAGGAACTGTCTCAGAGTCAGGGTTTCCCCAGGCTCTTGAATAAGTTAATAAGTCACTCATGTCATGGTAAAACAGATCTAGTTGGGATTGGCTGAGCTGTTTTTATGACAAAATACTACACAAATACACTATACTACTTGTTTTTTTTACTATAAACCTACAAAGTCATACCTGCACTTAAATAAGCAGCCATGATATCTATTTCCTTTGTAGGAAGTATATTGCTTGAAGTAGATGTACCTTATGATTAATAAACGATATTTACTTTAACACCCACATATTTCTTAAACCTTGTGAGTAGTGGTGTGCAAAAAAAAAACAATTCACATTAATGAATCGATTCAAGCTCTACCGATTCAAAATCGATTCATAGGATTCCACAAATTGATTCATATTTTTATTTTTTTTATTTTGTAATGGCGTGTATACTATCACATGGGAAAAGTAACTACAGTTACATACTGTGAATTGTTTTTAGGATCAAAAGTTGATTTTGAATCTTGCTTTGAGCCTAAAAATTGATATAGAATTGTGACATTTTCTGAATCGTGCTTCCCTACTAGTGAGTATTATATAGGCTATAATACTATTTTAATTGTTTTAACGGTTCTGCGTTCACTGTAAAATCCTGGTCTTTGGTGTCTTGGATATGAAACATAAAATATAATTGTACCAGAAGCAGACCCAGAAATCTGTCAACAAGAGCCTTCTGCAACGTGTTTTGAGAGCATTTATGAAATGGAAGATTGGCTCAATAACTCCCTTCCATATTCCATACTGTAGTTCTGTCCAAATTTGACATTTATCAAAGTTAAGATAGGAATCTAAATAAGATGTAAATTATTTGAAGATGCTTTGAATGTTTCTTCAGTACTTAAAATCACATTGTTGATTTAAACCTCTATGTGTTAGTTCTGGAGAATAATCTAAGTCAAATGCTCTCCAAAAATAAACTACGTGTTGAATTTTTGGCCAAAACTTGAGTTGTAAGACTTGAGGCCTAAATGTCCCGTTAATCTTCCCCTGCGTTCTGTAGGTACAACTGTCCTGGACTCAGGTTTGGAAAGGTGGACATTGGACGCTATGGAGAGGTTTCAGAGAGGTTGGACGTTTTTTCCGCTCTGCCAGTAGTTTTAATGCCACGATATCGTTGGTTAATGCTTTCCACAAATTTGACCGATTCTCTGAGCACAGTTATTGACTATCCCATGAATTGTTTGTGAACAGGTACAGGGTTAGTACTTCTCCTCTGACCAAGCAGCTGCCCTCACTGGTGCTTTTCCAAGAAGGGCGGGAAGTTATGAGACGTCCAATGGTGGACAATAAAGGGAGAGCTGTGTCTTGGACCTTCAGTGAGGTATGTCTTGTCTGTGCTGTAAAAAACAAATGGTGCAGGTTCTGTCACATTCCTGCAAACATATGCTAAGATGAAGCTTATTTCATCACTAGGAGAACATTATCCGAGAGTTTAACCTCAACGAGCTCTTCCAAAAATCCAAGAAGCTGAACAAAGACCGCGGTTTGAATGAAGAGGAGCAGAACAGCACTCAGCCAGAGGAGGGCAGCAACGAGCTCCCTTCGGAAACCAACGACCTGAAGCAGCCCACGGAGAGCAAGAAAGATCAGTGAAGTGAAGCGGAAGATTCAGAGAGCGGCTGCAAGAACTCATTCATTTTCTTCAGACATTGCCATGCCTTAAATCATTGCAAAAGCCTAGAATATTATGGGTGAGAGAGGAAAATATGTTCAACCACTACTCAATGTCATGTCTACATTAAGTCTTTACGCTATAAGTCTTTTTGTAGTTTAAATGCAGCTATGCAATAGATAAAAATGTTTGGATGACATTTTATTACTTAAGTTATTTGTGAACAAATGCCTTTTTTGTAATTGTTTTTTGGCTACTTTCAGCATCATCACTCTGTTTTAACTTTTGCTGCCTTTGTTTTGCCACTAGTGTTTACTGATATATGTTTCAAAACCAAAGTCAAAAGGTGAGAGGTGAAAGTTAAGATTGATGACACATGAGTTTTTCATCAGTTTGACCTTTTTATTCTGAGACCTTTTTAAAAAAAAAAAATCTTTTAAGGCCATTTTAGAAATGTCTTTAATGTACTCATTAGATATTTGTGTGAAACCTTTCCATTCATCACAGCTCACAATAGCGATATTTTATCTCACATAGAAGTTAACTTTTTACTGTACCCACATAGTTTCAAATTGTTCAGTGGCTACCATCCTTGGCCAGAGCAGGAAGAAAAAGTAACACAGGTTCTCTTTTACCTCTGTAAGACGGCTCCCTGTGCCATTAACGATGCTTCTTTTCTTGTTACCATGTTGCATCAACAATGTGGGCTTTTGACAATATTCTCACAAGTATGCGCGCCAGTGAAGCATTCAGCATGACAAACAAATCACATGCACACTGAAGACAGGCTGGAAGGGTTGAAAACTCGTAACACGGTCCTTTGGGTTGGACGATGATGCTTGTGTGCTTCAAGCGTGTACTGTCCCCCAAAGGTGTGCTACGTTCAGCTAGCTTTGAAATTCTACTGCTAACACTCAACTGTAGACCTTAAAAAAAAAATAATTTTAAACTAAAAAAAAACCTTCAACTGTAATGCCCAATCTTGAAGCTCTCATACACACATCCCTTCCTCAAATTATTCCGTTCCTAACATGGCCGAGGGAAATATGTTTTTTATTTTTATTTTTTTAAATGTACCTTTATGGAAGTTTGAAAAGTTAATAAAAAAAAAAATCTAATCTGCCTTACATTTATTTCCTTGGAAAAGTGTTCAAAATAAAAACATTATTTGTGTTTTTTTTTCTAATAAAAAACACAAAAATAAAAATGTGCAGACTTCACTATGAATGGTCTTAAGGCAAAAAAAACAAAAAAAACTGTCTTCAACCAGTCTCTCCTTGAAATTCTATTCAGTGGCATACTGCAATTACAGTTTAATTTTCATAAAAAAATCTTTAGAATTCTTTTCTCAAAAAAGAAAGAATAAACTGGTAGAGACTGGTTTGAAGTTGTGCCCAAAAACTACAAGGTTGTCTTGACTGGTAAAATAAATAAGCTCTTCCCTCGCTGCCCCTATTTGGCTGGCCATCTTTTAAAGGTTTAAGGTTCTGCTAGCATCTTGACTGACAGACAAAACATCACAGAAAAGAAAAAAAAAAAAAACACACCATAAAGACAAACAATGATCTTAAAGCTACTAACAGATTTTGCATAATGTCTCTAGCATAAACATTACAAGCATACATTCCACAAAGATGCTTGTGCTGTAATCGTAATTCAGAATTTCTTTGTGGCTTTCAGAAAATTTTGCTCAATAATTGGCAAATTCAGTTGTCCACCACCTGTCCAACGATCATCATTCCCTTTGGACGATGAAAATCCCAGCACGAGCTCATGAGTGGCTGATGCAGCCATTAAATACAAACAGGCAACTGATTTGAAATCGCTCATGAATAATTACACAGTACATCTGCCACCGTCATCCATAGTCATTTTCAATACCTGACTAATTGACCCAATAATAATCTGTAAGATTTTATACATTTATATAAAACAATACTTAAAAAAAGATTTTATAAAACTAAAATGATACTGTGTTTATAGATTGGACATTTCTCTTATCGATATCAGGTTGTGTGGTCCGTTCAGACAGTTGAGAAGACCTTTCTATTGGTCAACAGTCCTAAATCTGTCCTCTTAAAATTCCTAATCAACGGGATAAAGGCCATCCTTACTTTAAGTGTCGGACAGGGTGGTCAATACTCTGTGTGCTAATGTACCAAATAAAACAGCAAATCAATGAATAGTTATGCGTGTTCTATAGACATGTCTGTACCAAACCGTGATGATAGTCACATCAGTCTATGGCTCACAAAGTGGCTAAATGGAGAAAACTCGATCATGTGAAAGATGAACCAGTGTCTCCCTTTTACGCTTTGTTCAAATCTGCAAAGGCTAGCAGAGAAGAGCGGCCAGTGGTGTTACAAATATAACAAAGTGAGTACCAGACAGGCCTGCTCCTTTAGTCCTTTGCAGCGGAAAACAGTCATTTTCAGGAGGCTGCAGTCATGAATAAGGCCCAGCACAGGAAAGAGACAAGTGGAAGTAGTCCAGTGAATTTGCCCTCTCCTTGTGATAGACCTATGAAGGATGTCTGTCACTCAAACCGATATCTCGTATGTGGTCCCTCCAACGCCTGTCACCTTCTTCACTCCGCCCCCTGGTTTTGATGTGTTGTGATTGGCCAAGACTGGACGAGAGGTGGATCTGATTGGACAGCCATCAGGAAAAGGGAGAGGAGGAGTGT
>NC_045742.1:16227084-16241886 GCF_008692095.1 Etheostoma spectabile
GGCAGATTAGGGGTGAGGACAGAGGATAAATGGTGTGGCGGTCAGTGGTTCTACTTAAAAAAATAAACAAGCACAAACAGCAAAATGTTTCTCTACCACCGATTTTGTAAGGCATTTGGTAATTACACTTGGTGAGTAAGAAAAAGCTACAGGACAGAAGTCATAAGGAGCTTGGTAAGGCATGCTTTCAAAAAGCTAAACACATACTGACTAATCCACACAGTTCAACTTCCATGCACACTTTCAACTGTTAAACACTAAACAAGCTAAGACTGTGGAGGAGGAAAAGGAAGACTCACACAGATCAGGGAGGAAGAGGAGGGCTGACACAAACCAGGGAGGAAGAAGAAGAGAATTAGGAGAAAAGGAGAAGGAGGAAGAAGAGTAGCAGGCTGACAGATCTGTTGATGGATCACTACTCACTGTGGAGCCTGATGCACTCCTCCGACTCCTCCCCCTCCCAGCACAACGCCTCCTCCTGCGGGCCGAGGCTTGTGCTGAGACCCTGCCTCCCCAATGTAAGACTGGGACTTGCCGAGGGAGAGGCTGCGAGGTGGCGGGGAGACAGGGGGCTCTAGTGAGCGAGCCCCAGGGGAAGAGGACAAGGAGGAAAGGTTACGAGGGGCTCGGTAAGAGGAGTCCTGGGTATGCTGGAGCAGGTGCTGGATCTCAGGTGGCCCAGAGGAGGAGGGAGGGGGCGGACTGACGGCACGCAGGTAGGCCCTGTGGGGGGAGGAGAAAGTGGCAGAGCCCTGGAGCAGCTGCCCCTCCCTCTGCTGGGCAATCTGAGCTGAGAGGAAGGGCGACGTGTAGCCCTGCAGCGGGCTACTGGGTGACACCATCTCAGGCTGACCTGAGGGAAACGGAGCACGAGACTTCTGCGGCGACAGCTCGTGAGCGGCTGACTCAAACTCTGGGCTCTCGGATGGTGTCAAAAGGCTGTCATAGGACAGGCTGCCATTCCGAGGCGTTTGATTGGCCAGACTTTTGTAGCTGGTGTCTGTGGTGCCCTCTGATTGGAGCGTGGCCAGCGGGTTATGTGCCGGGTGCGCTGAGCGCAGACTGGAGGAGTGGGAGCCGCCAGTGGACAGAACCAGAGAGGATGGATAGGAGGTGTAAGAGCGCCCAGTCAGGGAGTAACCTGACATGCCCCCTGACATCACCCCAGCAGTCCCGCAAGGGCCTCCAGGGCACTCACCCCTCTCCCCTCCCCCTCTGCGCGCCCCTACACCTCCTCCTACCCCTGTGGTTCCGTCCAGACTGCTCGGCTCTGAGCGATAGCTAGGCTGACGGCTGGACAGGAGGATGGAGGGAGAGGGAGAGTCAAGACTCTCGCCACGGATCATCTGAGAAGAAAAGAAAGACAAAAAGGTAGAGAGGTAGAAGGAAAGTGTGATGAAGATGAAGGCAGGAGTGAGGAGGAAGGATAGAAAGATGAAAATTTCCATGTTACCTCAGGAATAGATAACATAAAATCAACCATTTTCTACACATTCTAACAGAAAAAAAAATGGTGGGAAGAAATTGGATGCTTGACCAGTGCACCTCCATCAATACACTACTGGATTGGAAACACTGACTGGCTTGAACAAGCACTGACATTGCATATCAAAGACTCTGTGTATCAACACATAAATGGATAGACAAATATATAGGGTACATGAACTTCACATTCCAGTCAATGCAGTCTCAGGGGAAAGGATAGATCCACTCAAACACAGAGACAGCCAAAAGGGATACACACAGATGAGACTAGCTGAGACTTACTGATCAACCGATGGCCACTGAATGATCAATTCAAAGTAAAAACAAAAAAGAGGGGCATGGTATTAACCACAAAGGAAATTAGAAAGACGAAGGCTTTTCAGCCAACAGAGCATCTGTCACAGTAATGTATGGAATACGGTTTGTTCTATCCTCTTCACTTTTTCTGCAATAAGGTTAACCACATCACTCTTTTACAAATGCTAAAAGAAGCTTGCAATGTAATTATCAATGTATTTATATATGTATTTAAAAGAATAAATTTTGCTTTATGTGAATTTTACATGTGTATGTGTTTCCAATTAGGCAAAGAAATGCAGATAGCGTCACTCTAAGCTGATTGTTCCTTTAATACTCTTAATATACAGTATCTGCATAATGTTATGTGAATAGTTTATACCCAATACCTTGAGGTCTGTGCGAGTGTATATTGGTTATGTACCTTGTTGGGATGTGTGAGGGCAATGTGGTTCCTTCCTGGGCTGTTGAAGGCTGGTCGGTACTTGTACATTGACGGCGTATGTTGAGCTTCAGTCAACAAGCTGCTCTCTGAGTGGCAAAAAGTCAAAAGAGACATTTAAAGAACTGCATTTGTGATTAGAAAGCAAACATTCATCTGTTTACGTAGAGTTAAAACACTTAAAGTAACTGGGCTGCACTGGATGATCATTATCAACAAATTTTGACATGTCAGGTGACATGTCACAAGTTGTTAGTATTGATCAACAACTGCAACTACCTAGTTTCACTTGTGTGTGTGTGTGTGTGTGTGTGTGTGTGTGTGTGTGTGTGTGTGTGTGTGTGTGTCTCACCCTCCGTGTCAGCACGGGGCAGGCCAGGGTAACGAAGCTCTGGCTTTGGAGGAGGTGGAGGCTCTGCATCAGCTGACTGGCTCTCAACCTGATCTAGACTGCTCTTGGACTGGAGAAGACACAAAGAGAAGCCATGTAATACCTCTTTCACACCCTAACCAGGGTTATCTGGTTAGTGTTAAACCTTTCTTTTGGAAATTTAAACCAAGCCAGTCAACAAACCGGGAGCGATGCATAACAATTACCTTAAGTGCTAGAAATGAGAGGGGCTTTACACGTCATATTCAGTGAACAACTAACTTTTCACTCCAGTGCATCTGTATACGATTTACGACCAGCTAACATTTAAAAATGAAAATGTATTATAAAATATAGATAAATAGAAAATAATCAGGCCCCAACATGTGATGACAGCTTTGGCAGGTCCCAGGTGTGCAATGTTTTATTTCCTTTTCTCATTCGTTCCACAGCAAAAATGTATACAGACAAGCATACAGTATTTACCAATAATTATGAATAACATGAAAATCATTGAGACGCTCTGTTGAGTTTCTACGTCTAAACTTCCACATGTAGATTGTGTTTGTTAGATTTAGTATTACTCACCCTGGTGCTGTGTCTGTCATTCTGGATGCCGTTGTCCAGGACCTTGGCTTCTAGCTGGGCCTCAGTGAGAGGCGGTCTAACAAATGGTGGCTGCACATCCACTGCCTGAGGGCTCCGCCACCGGCCCATGTATCTGTGAGAGGGGCAAGCATTGAACAACAGGCTTAGCAGTATGTTGCTCTGTTGACAAACATAGTCTAACACCAGAAGCCACTCACACTGAAGGCACTCAAATATTCCATTAAATAAACTGACAAGTGAAAACAATAAAAGAGGAGGTTGGACATGTGGAAGAGGATAGAGAGCAACGGAAAGAAAGAGGCAGTGGAAAAAAGTTGTGGACAAGAGTGTTAAAGGAGAGGAGTAAACAGATGAGTGCAGAGAAGAGAGAAAGGCTGACCTGGGGGCCTGGGAGCTGCAGAGCACATGAGAAATATTCCTCAGGCAGCCGTTGGTGAAAGGGTTAACACCTCCCCGAAACTTCCCTGTCACCTGCAGTGAGAGGGGGTGGGAAGAAAACCGTTCCATGTCACATGTTGATAAAAAAAAATACTGTGAACTATCTGGATGGATTCAGTGCTGCAGGATTTTATGCATAAAACCAGCTCTTGTATGTACCTGTTCATTTGTGGTCCTACCGCGGGCCACCAACACCATGTGGAACCCGGTCAGGCCAGCAACTGGCACAAAAAACAGACCAGCCACACACATAACGGCCATACTGGGAGGAGAGGATCAAGGAGGTTACAACAAATTGAGCAAAGTAAAACAAAACAAATTCCAGGGTAAAAGACACAAGGCAAATAAAATGTGAAAAAAAGACATAATTTGTCCTGCATCTTTATGTCTGCAGTGTGCCATGTGAAGGATACGTTACAGCAGCATGCGGCGTGTCCAGCTGCTGCCGGTGGTGCAGGACATAAACCAAACCAAAGCCAAATACGTTTATGATGTGGGTGGTAAGTGATAGAAGGAAGAGGAAGAAATAGCGATAATTCCTCCGACCAATGCAGTTGTTCACCCAAGGGCAGTGATGGTCAAAATCCTGAGAGAGCACAGGGTCAAGGACAAGACTATGCAAGCACAATATGTACAAGGATATGACAGAGAGGAAAAATATTGATAGGCAACAATTTCAACACATCACAATCAGACAATGTCTACCTCCTACGCACACACATGGAAAACTAAGAATATGGGATAGATCTCTAACAAGTAGACAAGTAATAATAACAAAGCCAAGAATGTGTTGAAAACCCTAAAATCCAAACAATAAGTCAAATAAAAAGGAACAGTAAAAACCCAATTTCGCTGTATAACTTTCACTTATATTTGCATAATACCGTGAAATAAATAAATTTTTTATTAGGACTAACAATACAAGCCCATGATATATAAAGTATATGCGCGTGTGTGTGTGTGTGTGTGTGTGTGTGTGTACCTCCACACAGTTGTCGCAGACGGAGCAGTGCGAGCAGCGCGGCGGGCGGTAGAAGCGGCAGGTCGAGCACCACTTCATACGCACCTGGATCCCTTTGATCTCCACCGTCTTATAGAGTGGAGCACGGAAATCATCTTCTTTGTCCTCATCCTCCTCAGCTGAAGACAACAGACACAAACACTCATACTGCACTAACATAATACCTGAACATATGATCTTCCTGCATAATGTTTTACTCTTATTCCATTTGACTTATTTCAGTCAATTTCTAACGTATTGATTCTTGTCAGTCTAATTTTTATCTATCATGTACTCAAAAGTACTGCATAATATGCAATAACATAGTGTGTTAGTATATTATAATTTTGAGGAAAAAGACTTGCATACCAACACTGTTCACATGTGTTTACCTCTCGGGAAGACTCCAGGGTCCATGAAAGTGGCCATACAGAAGTTGGCAAGGGTGAAGAGAAAGATCACAGCAGTGTAGATAGGAATGACAGAGGAGAAATACTCTGACAACCACGGGCACCTACAGCATGAAGAAAGATGGAAATAAAGTGACAGTGTGATATTTTGTTGCAATAACTACAAGTCTACCACATATTTTCTTGGTGTATCCAAGAGCAGCAAGTAGTTGTTACATAAGCAGGTTTGAGTACACCATATAAAGATGACCAAGATGAGAAGTAGCACTCCACACAACGTCTAACGCTTTCGTTAGGAAATTTCCCCCAAAACAGCTCCATTGAAGCTGTTCAGTGGCACAAAACAGAAGTCCCCCCCCCCCACACACACACACACACGCACAAGTTGGAGATAGAGCTACTTACGTAAAGCAGAAGAAGAGGGTGGTGGATCCGACAAGGAAAGTGGTGGCTGCAGACACCGGGACATATCGGCTGGGACGAAATGGACGGGGAGGAGCAGAAGCAGGGACACCTACTCCTCCCCCAACCCCCCCACCACTGAAGCCCGGCATCAGAGACAGAAAGAGGGGAGAAGAGACAGAGAGAGGGGTAGATATCTACAGTCTACCTACTGTAACTGGCGCTTTATAGGTTAAAATGGCAAATATGTGGTTTGTTTGAGAGGAGGAGCCATGACTACAGACTGGAAAAGAAAACACTATGCAAAGCAGCAACTGAAAACCTGAGGGATTCTAACACTAAATGTCTCCTGGCACTAATATAAATCACTCAAAATCAGAGGATTGCTTTATATAGCATTATACAGCTTTACTTGCATGTGTACAGCTTGTTGTAAATATTTAATTTGGGTGTATAATCGTAATAAAGGCTTGTTAAAGCAAAACTATGCAACAGCAATGTGATACAAAAATATGTGTAGATAATTCATAAATATTTTTGTATGGCTTTAATGTAACCGTATTTGGTGCAACAATATAAATAAATCTAACCTTACTGCTCCCTAGCACCAGTGCAACCGTAACACTTTTGTGCTCAAACAAAAAAGAACAGACACCCGCACACACAACTAAAACTAGAGCAATCTAGATTTATCTCCACTCGTGAAACTCAGTTTTTACATTAATGCTTGTCCCTGTGCTTGAGTTTTGATTATGCCTCGCAGAGAAAATAAATATAAAAGCAAAAGAGCAGAAACTTAAAGAGGTAGTGGGTGGACAGCCAACAGGCTACGAGCAGAAGCACATAGAGAACAGGCAGAGGATTGAGCGCAGCAGCTGCTGACGACTCCTGCGATTGTCCCGAGAAGGCTTATTTAGGCACTGGGTGGGTGGAAGAAACGGAGGATGGCGGCAGAAGGGACAGTTCCAGCGTTTCAAACTAAGTCAGCAAGGGAAAACAACTAAACAAACATTCACTTTTAAACCAGTTGCATGAAGCTGCTTAACATCAAACAAAAGTCCAGTTGGAATTTTCAAAAAGCTGATAAAAAAAAAGGCAACAAAAAAAAAAAAAATATGTCTAGCCTTGCCTTTACAAGAAAATCGCTTAAATATCCATGCAGAGTCCCCTGGTTCTTGTGAGATCCCTGCTTTTAGTCTTTGTGTCAATATGGGGACAAAATCAACTCATTCCAAAAAGAAGCCCTGTGCATGTCATCAAGGTGTCACCGCACTTGGCCAGGTCTGTGTGAAGAGACCTCTCCCACCTCCAAATTCTCTGCAGATAGACATCCTTTCCCATTTTGCATCTCTTAAACAAAGCCATGGGCAGCAGTGGTGTTATGTAGTCTGATGCATTTTAGCCTCTCGTTGTCCCCCTGTCTTCTTTCACCCACTGGCTCTGTGGGTCAGTTGTTGGATGCCCCTGTAAACAAACAAATTACTAGTAAATATTAAAATGATTAGTCTGTAGCCAAAAGCTAAGTAGACATAAACAAATTAACTACAGCTAAATCAAGTACTTGATTAAATTAATTGGCAGCCATTTCAACAAGCAACAATTTAAAATATTTGCGCTTCACAAATTGTAAGGATGTGCCCCTTTTTTATATTACGTGAAAGTTATTAACAAATCTATGGGTTTTTTAACTGTAAGTTAGATAATAAAAGCCGGTTGGGCTTTAAATAGCTGTGACGGACATTTAATGTTTCACTATTTTTTCAATATTTTACAGACCAAACGATCAATCGAGAAAATTAAGATTAGATTAGGCGTAAAGTCGAGATCGGAAATGCATGTGCCGGTCGTCGGAGAGGCATGTGTGTTTCACCGGCCCACCGTTTAACGGCAGGTGGAAGTTGAAAGCAACTGTCAACAGTTGCCTTGCCACTGTGGGTGGTCTATGCCACCAGGGGGTCGGTTTATGCCTCTGCACAGCAGTGGCATGCCATCAGCCACTTCGGATCTCGGTGATACTGCAGATTAAATACATTATAAATAGTTGTGGCCTCGTACATAATTACAGAATGGACAGGACAAGTTCTTACAATAATACCATCTATGAAAAACACATGTTTCGTTTAGCAGGTTTAAACCTGATCGTCAATACTAAATTGTCTTGTTAGGTTAAAGAACAGAACAGATCTACCTTTGAGAAGCAAAGGCTTCAATCAGGCTGACTAACCAACTCTGCAATGTCCCAAAAAATCTTGCGCTACACTATGTGCCAGTGCATTTCTCACATTTACTCATAACCAGTGTTGTTAAACATCCTCCTGTTGTTACACACACACACACACACACACACACACACACACACACACACACACCCACACACACACACACACACCACACACACACACACACACAACACACACACAACAACACATAGTCACATTAATGCCTCCGTGGAAAAATGAAACTCTCCCACTTCTGAAAAACCAAACACCACGAAGACAACGATCTGTGACGATCCTGGCATGGGGTCTTTGACACACACACACACACACACACACACACACACACACACACAACACACACACCAGACTAATTTCCATTATCTCCTCATGAAAAAGTAGTCCGAACACACTCAAAAAGGATCCAGAGTAACCTGATAGTTTGGACACACCCCTCTTTTCAACAATCACCAGTACTAACCATAGACTGTCGGTCTATGGTACTAACAAATACAGAGCTATGGCCGAGTGTGTCAATTGTTAATCATCTGACCTGCCCCCCCCCCCGACTATAATGGATGTTAATCCTAAAATCTGGGTCGAGCTTGTCATATCACCACAACAATCTGCAGTACGCAAGCTACACCGTAAGGTGCCCGATCGAACCAACTAAATACATTTCTTCGAGCAACGGTGACACACTAACAGTTGCTAGCTAATGTCTTGTAAGAATATACTATTTGATTGACTCTCACTTCATCTTTGGATCATACGTTGAAATTGACCAAGCGTTGAACAGGCCAGGGCTGCTCGGACTCAGTCAAGATAACTAACGTTACCACAATGAACCTCATTGAAATACAGTTTTTAAACAAAGTAATAGACGCTGCGATGTTTTAGCTCGATGTAATAACCTTCAATGACATATTTAAACGCGAAAAATACTTAGTAATAATTTAGCTCTTACCTAGCCTCAAAAGTTTTTTTTGCGACACTGCTGAGTCCTTTACCACAGCTAACGTTAAAAAGTAAGCTAACATTACCTGGCTAGCATGAAAGCTTTAGCAACACTTTCGTTGGCGGCTGACGACATACATGTACATAGCTACGTTCAACTAAACAGTCATCACAAAGAGTGGTAAAACGAACAGGACATAGCTAATACCAAACATAGGAGCTGTCTTGCCTGTACGGTGTGGGTCGTTACGGTCCTCCTTGAGTTTAGCGGCTAGCAAACTAGTTAGCTCGCTTGCTAGGCCGACATCGGAATCCCGGAACTGGTCTGTCGCCCCTCAGGTGGGCTGAGCAGCCAATCAGAAAGAGCAGGTGTGGTCTCAAGTAACAGCTCAAACAACTCATGTCTGATAATATAGATTCATTGGTTGTTTCTACTTGCTAAATATATCAATAAATGTAAGTACAGGGACTTTAAACATTAGTTTCCTGTGCTTGAAAGTGACGTCAATGAATATTTGGACTCTATAAGATATTCAAAGAACTGTAAAGTTTTGAAGACTGCAGATGTATTCAACACTTACGACCTAACGTCACCGAATGGATGGAACTCTTCTAACTGATTGATGCTACGACGTGGACTGCTTATTGATCAGCCTTGCTGGACTTTGCAGACTCCCTGGGCTATTAATTGTTTAAGTATTTATCTTTGCAGTTGAGTGTATTTGTATGTGTTTGTATCTGCAAATGCTCTCAATAAATTAATTGCTAAAAAGCAATTAAACAAAGATTGATTTGCTATAGGCTAGGTCCTTTTCACAGCAGCCATTCTGACATGTATTAACCGAGCAAAATTGATGAAATTAATTATGATCCCATTCTATTTAGTGTCACAGCCATTCCAGTGAGCAGGGCCTGCATGCTAGTTCATACCAGGGCCCTGGTCCACCTGAATGGAACAGGCCATAATATGCATAAATGCTGTTAAGTACACCTGTGTTTTCCCTGCAATGACATGTCAAAATAGCTTTGCCCAACTTACATTCAAACAGACATGAACACTACAGGATATGTACAACAAAGAAGACCGGCCACGTCTGCCATTTCACAGACACAGTCATAATAAGTTTGCAATGTTGGATAAGGCTTTGTGGAAGTATTTTTGAAAAACCTACTGTGAAGCCATGGGATTGTAAAGACTTTTCCCCAGGCTTGATTAAGTTGTAATTTAGTAAAAACACACTGTTTTCATAACCAATGCATTAGGTACTGGACATATACAAGTAAATGTGAACTGATATACAGTACATATGTAGGATAGGTAAAAATAAGACCATGGAATTATTATTGCCGTTTTTATTTTTCAATACTGCCTTTTAAAATTGTTTTTATTCTGTGTATTTGTAGTAACTTGTTTCCTTACTGTGCATATGACAAAACTTTGAAATGGAACTTAATAAAATTGACACAAAACCAAACTTTGTAAATTTAAAACATTTATTACTCATGAGAAAAACAATGTTCATAAAACAGATTATCAAGAATATAATTCCTGGACTGATAAAAACATCCAAACATCTGTACAGTGTGGTCTATAAAATGGGGTTTAAATTTACAGCAGCTTCCAAATTCCATACTTAAATCTTTTTCTCTTTTGCCGTCTGTAGTCCTTACAAACTACAAAGAAATAATTAGGAAACAAAATTCTTCTTAACAAAACTCCTCCCAAACATGATCCCCACTTCTTTTGCAACCGAAATAATTCATTTTATTTCATGTCCATGAAGCGGATGTCCATGATAAGTAGAGTGTGTCTGGGCAGTGGTCTAGGTGCTGGGGACAGCACTTTCATTACCTGTGCTTGGGTGTCCACATTAGTCACCACAATAAAGCCACACACAGGGCTTTCTACGATACCCTTTCTAGCACCTTCCTCTCCGTCCTCAGCACTACTCACACTCAGCACATGATATGTGAGGTCTCTGCCCGGTGTCACAGGCACCAGCTTTAGCTGGGTGTCATCCTGAGACATTCCCAGTGGCAAGCACGAGTCTGGGATGGATGGTGCACCAATCTTGTAGATGCGGACATCTGAGAAACGCACCTCATAGGAAAATGGATAGAAGGTCACACCACGAAAGCCGTAGAAATACTCGCGGATTTTCTCATCACGAGTATCCCGCCTGCACTCCTTGGAGCGCTCTACCACCCCTCCGGACTTGGGTAGGAGCACAACCCGTACAAAGTGAGGGAGGTCTCGTTTGAGTTCATTGTAGAGCCTCTCATGGTCCAGCACCAGCACCACATCTACCTCAAAGGCGGAGGCACAATGGACCAGAGCCTGGTATCCAGAGCCCTTGACCCAGCCGCAGGTGTTGATGATGCAGCCTCCCACACTAGCCTTTCTGTTCACCTCACAGCGCTGGGAAAACACATCGGCCAGGCAGGACGTCAGCTGCACATTATGAGAAAAGAATAGATTAAACTGGGCAGGGAAAAACAGTAACTGATGACAATGCAGACTAAATTTGTAGGTTGACAGTGGGCTTTTGGCTTCATACTTTCATGCTACACAACGGCCAGAATCTTTCTTTTCTCACCTTATTGTAAAGTTTGATGTTGGTCCCTGGGGTAGTAGAGCCAAAGTGGTAGACCAAAGGAGCCTGGACTGAAAAACCCTCCTCCACGTCTGCCGGGCGCTCAATGCACAGTGCCGACACTGTCCCAGGTACAGACACCTGGGGAGCAGATTGTAGTTTACACTTGATATTAATAAGATTTGAGTGGGCCCTTGACAGTGCTGGCTGATTAGGGTGGGAGTACTGTATGATTTTTATGGATGAAGAAATTAAACTACAAACTGTGGCATGAATAGCTACTCTGACTGGCACTTGTCCACTTTATGGACAAATGGCATTAAAACTACTGATTTCAACACATCCAGATACAATAAAGTATTGTGTACATCACAAGCAGCAGGTCACTGTTGTCAATCTTGTGCTAGAAATACTACACCTCTTCTTATATTTCCTGCCATTAAAACACAAAGAAACTCAATATACTTGTTTTCCAGAACTTATTGTACATGTGATTGAAATAGCTAAATGGACATGCTTCGCTCATACAGCAAGAGGAGGCCTTTAAACTATTCTAGGAAACAGATGCTGTGTATGCTGTAGTTTCATTTGACATAAATTTAAGCTACATGTGTGAGACAATACAAAATAATATAAATCTTAAATAGTGTTATTCCTTTAATTTCTTAGTCTGTGTCAATGTTCATCATGATGACTCCCATTTGTCTTACCCCACTCTGTCCGACATCCAGTTCCACCAGTGTTGGCCTCCGGCCCACCCTCACAGCATAGCTTAATAGTAGCCGGCACACTGTTGATTTCCCCACATCTGTAGGTCCCACCACCATCACCTGAGATGATTAATTATTTAAGGTCAATGGACAATGCATTTTCTTGGATCTTACCAGCTTGCATACACAGACTGAAGACTGAAGAGTAGTTCTTTGTTTAAACATACCCTCGGCCCCCTCTCATTGTCCCTCTCTGCTTGTTTTCTCATCTGTTCCAGGGCAGCATGTGTGTTTAGGTAGAGCAGCATGGGAGTATCCTTGGACACATAAGCCACCTGTGGTGATGAGGGAGTGACGCCGGTTATTTAAGCTTCTCCTTTATTAGATGTCAAACTCAAAAAGCCACACAAGGTTAAATGTGATACCATAACTAATTGTTAAGTTGAATTGCCATATAATCCAAAATAGAACCCACAAAAGAACTGTCACACATTAGCATGGGCCCTCCTCCAGGTGCTCACCTCTGGCTTCCCATAAAGATTCACACTGCAGCCTTGCCAGGTGAAAACTGCGATCTTGGAGCCTGGTCCAAATGTGTACTTTTTGTTGCGGTTCAACTCTGAGCCAAACACCTCAGCCATTCCTGTGAGGAGCTCCAGATCAACTTGCTCTGCTGCCTCCCCTGCCTCCACCTCAAACCTAAGTTCAGTCTCCTTCTCCAGGTCAAACCTGGTGCTGGCCTTCCCAGGTACCGGAACTTCTTCACTCGCCGTTTCTGCACCCTCTGTTGCCATGACTAATGAGAGAAAGTCTATGTTACAAACACACAGCAATACCAGCATACTGAAAAGAAAAGTTACATTTATGTTAAGCAGACATCTCTGCTGCTTTGTACAAGAGAAAAGCCAGTCTTGGGCTAAGTAATGGCTATAGTAAGTTATCTGGAAGATGTTATAACATATGTACTTATCCATGAGCACAATGTGAGAAAAAAAGTTTATCTCGACCAGCTGGCTAGCAGTTATCAAGCCGTGGCGAACTTAGCCCTAACAATTTTAGTAGTTAAGGCAGAATGACAGCCTAAAATCGCTCCAAATGTCAATAACTGCTCCCATTTTGTCGGGTGTATGTCTACAAGTTAGTTATTTTTAGTTTGTAGTACTTACGGACTAATTTTCAAGTCTAATTGTCGAATGAAAAATAGGTTTCTGACCATAGACAGTAAAAATAAAAACTCGTCTTGCTCGTCGCGTGATAATGAAGTCACGCCCTCCACAACCAATCAGGGTTGACGTTCTTGTTCTTACAGATTTTTTGGCGATTGGCAAAAACGATTTGGTGCATTACCGCCGCCAAGTGGTATGGAGTGTGTACCAGACTGACTAATGTGTATATTGAAAAAATAAAAATAACATATCTTCTCCATTATTTATCAATTTGTCTAAGATACTGAAAAAGTTCTCAATAACACAAATTTATTGAGTTCATTTGTAAAATATCTATTGTGTTCCATGTTCACTTCAGTTGAAAAAAAACACCTTCGTGGCTCAAACAAAACTAGGTCAAGAAAGACAAAAGTAAAACGTACAGCTGCAAGTGAAAATAGTTTTATTTGACAAAGAGTCACTAACATTTGTTATATGGTCAGAAGTGTTATCCTGAGATCTGAATGTCACTGAGCTGATCAAAAGTGGATGAACGTTTTATTTACATTAGAAAATGCATCTTCCCGAATGCGAGCAGAGATCTGTGTTCAATGTTTGCATCAATAAAACACAGCAAAAATGATCTTTGTGATGTTATTGTGACTCTTCTCTACACCAAACATGCACCCACACAATAATTACAAAAACAAGAAACACTTTATTTACCAAAAACATTTTTTTAAAGCACAACAAACTGTTGAGACAGCAGGACTGTGTGAGAAGTGTTTGCAGACGCTCCACTAGGTGTCACCACGTATCCAGGAGATGTGAGCCGTTGGAGCTTGGATCATCAGAGGAGGGACTGAGAACATCCCCTTGGTCACTCCTCGTCATTCTGCTTCTATTTGCCACATCTACTGAACTCTTGGCTGCACGAAAGACAATAATTTATTTTGTTAAAGTCTTTAATACAAACATTCCTAATACATCGCTGTTGTGTACCACGGCCATAGTTAACATATAAGACCATCAGTCTCAACCATTAACAGTGACACTCCTGCAAAAGAGGGGGCGAATTTAATAAAATTGATTGGATGTGGTTTATTTAAACCTAAATTCACATGTATGTTTACATTAGCATTCAACTATCTAAGCAAACTGTGCATTTAATTTTCAGACCTGCTAATTTCATCTTATATAGAGGGGTCCAACCCACTTACCCTGCCACTGAACAGCTGAAGGTTGTGTCATAAGCTTGACTAACTAGCAGTTAATGCTTCCCTGAGGCTGGTGATTTAAAATACTAAGACATGAAAGGAAATCCAAGTTTAGGCTATGGCACACGGCTCCGGGGAAAACAGCATCAACTGCTTAAAAGTAGCTAAGGAGATTTAGGTAAAACAACTAATAAGCAATGAGTAAATGTGTTTTGAGTAATGAACGGTAAAACATCCAACACTGAATAAACAAATGTTTGTATACACTTTAGGGATCACACCTATAAGTTAATTATTGTCCATAACTAAGGCAGTAAAGAATGAATAGTGGCAAATTTCCCTTGTAAAGTATCATATTCAAAATCAAACTGAAACAACAAAAGCAACAACCTACATAACGTTTTGGACAAACATTTCAAAAATGAACTCTGCATAGCCTGAGTATGTATAGGTGTATGCTGAATCCATTTTTGGTTCTTAATGTGAAAGAACTGTTTTACATTAAAAAAA
>NC_045742.1:16241896-16242691 GCF_008692095.1 Etheostoma spectabile
AAAAATATATATATATATATATATAAAAAATATAAAAATATAATTATACAATTATTTAGTGTGACAGTGCAGTCCTTGATTGATTTTTGTATCTAGCGTTTTTCTGTGTTACGTTATTCTGTCTGATAGCATTGAAATGACTAACCTTCACTGAGGGTCTACTGCAGCCTTGAGAGCCTCCTGCAGAGCAGCAACCACAACATCCGGTTGAGGAAACTTCAGCTTACGAGGCGGACCCTTCTTTATTCCAGTCCACAGTAAGTTTTCTATAGGAATGAGACATAAGAGCAGTGTCATTTGTAGGAACAATAGAGAACACAAGCATTACTACTAGTGTGTTTCAAAAGCCTCTAGAGAACATCAGTAAGGTCACATGCCCGCAAGACCATTTAAGAACTGGTGTACCTACCTCTAAACTTTGGACTAAAATAATCATACATATTACCACAATAAACAATGGACACACATTATAGCAAATTAGATAGGGGGCTTGTTACATTTAATGAAATTAGTTGACGTTTTTATCCAAAGAAACTTACAATAAGTGCAGTCAATTAGGGCTGGACGATTAATCAAAAACCCGTCAACGTCGACCTTCTAAACTGTAACAGACGTATCTTTCCCACACCAATTATTTCGATAGGCCTACTTTCTCCTTAAAAACGTTTTCCAACACGCACACACTCAAACACTGGCACACACACCAGCCACTACCGTCTGTTTACTGGTAGCTAGCGTTTAACTCAGGCTAATTTTAGATAGCTTCAATTTTTGGCAGCCAGCCTTCCAAAAGAA
>NC_045742.1:16242701-16261611 GCF_008692095.1 Etheostoma spectabile
AATTAAATGTTAACCGATCATTAACAGTTGACTGACAAGCAAGAAACGGAGTCTCAGTTCACGTGTGCGGGAGGCTCAGACACACTTTCCGCAGTACGTGTACAGCTGTAGGCTTGTACTGGTGTTGATCTTTTGTGCATTGTCATATGCACGTAGCCACTTTCCTAAAAATGCCAGCAGGACTGACAAGTCCACAGCGGGCCGCAGCGTGTGTGTTTGTGTCCGAGCCTGTCTCCAGCGCCTCCACCTGCAGGTTGTCAGCTGTGTCTCTGTCTGGTATACTCTTGGACGGCCGATTTAAAGGCTCTGACACACCAACCCAACGGCCGACCATCGGCAGAAAAGGCAGTCGGACTGATCAGTCGGCTCCCGTCTCCCCAAGTTGGTCAAAAAAGTGCCTCGATAAACACCGAAGCGACATCAGTCAGTCATTGTTTCCATCAGAGTGCTGATAGTAGTCGAGAAGGATTGTTGTTGTCATTACTCACTGAACGAAAGAAAATACGTTGACTAGTAATAAGAAAATACTGGCGTTGTCAATTTCAGTTTTCTTATGCACTGATTCGCTAGTCAAGAGCAAGCACTCTTGCGTCACAAACCTCGCCAGACTGCCGGTCCTCATCAATATAGTTTCATGTGTCACGTAGCTCTCCACAAGCAAAAAAACAGGTTCAAAGTTAGGACTAACAAGTTAATTAGCAGTTAAGAAATAGATTGTATAGCCCATTCACATTTTTAAATCATGCAAAACAAAAAGCAGTGTCTGTTGTCGAATCACAAAAACATTAGGGCAAATTATTGTCTATTTATCGTTATTAAGGTAAAAATTGATTTTGATTTAGGTAATATTGTGCAGCACAACACTCAAAATTGCAAGAATTATACCAGTTTATACTATTTCCCCCCCATCATGTCATGGGCCAACATACAGTCTGAACAGGTGAGTTTTCAGTTTACAACGGACGATGTGTAGGGTTTCTGCTGCCCTGATGTTAGTGGGGAGCTTGTTACATTGTTGTGGAGCCAGGACAGCAAACAGTCTCTTTCTTGTGCAAATTGTATTCTCTGGTGGCTTTTCTGCACTCCTGGTAAACACAGCCTTCTGTTAACTGTTCAAGCAAGTTTTAATGAGGCAAAGAGGCAAGCAGTGGTTAGAAAAATACTGTGTGTTTGTTATTTTGGTGAAACCCCCTATCAATGAACAAAAGTCTAAAAACTACTGAGATAATGATGCTTGTTTTTTTTTTCTTTAGGGACTCCAAATGGCAGAGTTATTTTTAGATTTTCCTTTTTAAATTCTCCTCACCTTTGCCTCCATCCAGCAGAGTGATCTCAAAGCTGTTCCTGCGAGGTTTCTCAGGGTTGAAGACCACAGTCAGTTCAGGGTGGGCTGCCAGGAGAGCAGATTTCACCTCCTCAGCATTACGCCCATACACTCGTCAGCTCTTACTGCCAGAAATAGCAGATCAACCATCAGGCAGACATCTGTGCAGTCTACTAAAATCATCAATGAGGAGAGTGATAAAACATCCATAAAATACTTTATTTAACTGTTAGGGATGCTTTGGTTTTTTCCAGTAGGTTTGGTCAAGTCTTGCAACTCTATTACCAACCCCTTGATTATCTTCATTGAAATGCAGCTGATACTTTCATCAGTACCATGAGAAATAATAAATTCAGTAAAAGTAGATGAGGAATTTCCAAGGAATACTTTTACTTTTGAGTACTTTACAGTTTAGTACATGTACAAAAGGTTGAATGTATTACTTTTAAACGTGATTAATGTGTTCTAAGTGCTTATTCCACTACAGATAATACCACTAAGTTACTCACCAGTGTTCAATGACCACCCTTTGGCCTTCCTGGCCGTTGTCGCCCTCTCCTCTGTCCTTCTTCTCCCCCACAGATGGTTTCTCCTCTTCTGCCTGCTCAGCCTCGGCTTTGCGCTTCGTCCCTCGGCGACCTGAACACATGTAAACACGGGTTACTTCAATATTGATTAAGACAAGGGAATGTTATTGTAGGATAACGTTTGATAAGCGAAACATAGCGTTGGACCATTAAACACGTTTGTGACTAAAATGAGAAGCTGGTTGATATTAATTCTTTCATCATTAAATCCTCAGTTTGGATGTTTTGCTCCACTAACGTTAATTCCATCGCAACTAAACAAGAGGAAATAAGTCTAACCAAAAAGTGTTAGGGTTATACAACAAGTCTTATAACACACTGTACCTGTATATCAACTGGAACCAAGATACGCTACATAGCTATCATGCTGCTAGCTAAATAACGAAGTTATCTTTGTCCACAGAACGCATTTAAATACCGATTTACGTTACACACACACAGTTAAAGAAAGTGTTCATACTACATAACACACCTACCTGCTTTAGACGCCATTGCTGTTACAAAATTTTCGCGCGCATGTGTGGAATGTACGAAACCTTTTGGCTGAAGGGGTTTTCAAAATGAAGGACGAAACCATTCGCTATGTTCGCTATTAGTGTCAACTAGGAAAGTTTCCTCTGAAATCCATCTCTATCACACCAATCACAACCATTCTCACATCAAGGCGGTTCCGCCTAAATATGATTGTCTCCTTATCCCTAGATCCCTACACCTCCCGCTGCTGCTGCTGGCTAAGACGTGCTTCCACCACCCCAGCCTCCACCTTCAGTCCAGAATCATCCGAACATGATTTTCAACTGTCTTACAGTCTGGGCCCACTCTTGTATACCGATTGTTGTTTTTTTCGTATTGTGCTCCTTGTCTGCTTTGAATTGTACTTACATTATTATCAGCATTTACTGTAGGCCTATAATATTAAATTGTGCTTATTGAGGTTACACCTATGACAAGTGTTGACTGAAATGCAGGCCTATATTACATAAGGCCAGTTCACACGTTAATGTAACGGTTCAACATGAATAGTTGTTAATAATCAACTACTAAGTCTGATTAGATTGATTGATTGATTGATTAATTCATTGATTGATTGATTGTTGTTAATCTTTCTTGCCTGATTTGAAGATTAGTTGGCAATTACCTGCTTACTTTTGAACAAGGATGCCAGTGAATATATGGAATGCCGTTTTATTCAATATTAAATAAAGAATAAATATGTAAATAAATGAATAAATACATAAATATATGAATGAATAAATAAATAAATATGCCTTTGAAATACAACATGATATAAATAAACGAGGCAATAATTACGTAAATAATTAAATAAATGTTAATAATCATATAAATATGAATCATTTAGTTAAATAAATATATTAAAAGGTTTTACTTTTAATTATTTCATGGTGCTTTTATTTCATAAGTCCACATTTATTTATTTCAAGAGACTTCTTTCATGAATCCACATTTATTTATTTCCATGGACTTTTTTTTCTCAATGCCACATTTATTGATTTTCCTCTCTACATATTTCCAGTTCTTATGTGCAAATCAGGAGGAAAACGGGCAAGTGGGCAAACGACTGCTGTAATTCACATTAAACTGAACCCCAGAACTTACCCCAGTTACCCCAGAATAGGTGAGAATAGGCAAACTGCCAGTCATGTTGCTCCATCAGGTCAGCGCTAGTTAGTGGTTCAGTTACCCCAGAATAGGTGACTGTGCTCTGGGTAGAGCCCCACAAGCTGCCGGTCGTGGTGCATTCTCACTTCACCAGCCTTTGCTTTATTGCTTATTCCCTTAATATGTGTATTGTGTGCACTAAATGCACCGAGGCAAATTCATAGCAAATAAAGATGTTGACCGTAAATCTGATTCTGATACACTTCTAATACACAAACGTGATATTGGGAGCTCTGACAGAATTATCCATCAGACAGACTTTGTTGTCTTTATATTTGCATCATCCCATTCATCTAAAACCTAGATACACTTTGGGATCAAATCCGCCTTCTGGCTTTTCCAACTGAAGATCTGTGTAATGTCCTTTGCCAACAGTGGGACAGATGAATGCAGGTCCCAAGGGTTGTGCTCCCATGCTCTCTAAATGTTTTCTTAATTTCCAATTGTGAGAGACAGGAGAAAGACAGCAACCAAAACAAACAGGAAAAAGTGAAACAAAATCTTGCAGAACCACAAATGGATGTGTTTGAGTACTCCAAAGTCAAGAGCAAATATGGTGTTACCGGTATAGTAATACCCAATGCACGTGTTTTTCACAGTGAATGAGGCAGTCACATTTTTGGGCACTCAAACAAATTGTCTAAAGGACGTCACAAGCTGCGTCTCTGCCAACAAACATGGGCTATGCAACCTCCCAGAGAGAGGCGTTGTGCTGACTAACAAGCGCTCATATAATAGGCCTGACTGTTCTTTTGTTCACAACAAACTCAAAACCCCCCACTTCATCTTTGCCGTGCAGTCACTTTTAGTCTTTGCCAAATCAAATTGTTCACTCAGTGTGTCACTCTCTTTGAAACAGACCAGACACAAAGACACATCAAATCTCTACTGGGTCTTTGGATCCCAATCTGTCTTTGCAGTCTGTGGCAGTGTATTTTTAGCCGTGTGATTAAAGCTTCAGAGGAGCGGACAGACTGTCGACAGATGTGCCCTGTCTTCACCCCACTCTCCTTTTTTGATGGCTTACTGACTCAAGACCGGATGCAAAGTTCCTGGTTGCGTCCACATTGCACAATTTGTAGTCCTGTGATCGAGTGCACTCACTCATGCATACACGCACATATTTCTCTGAATACAAACAAGAAAGCAGAGGAGCAACAACAAAAGGCAGCTATTTCATTCATTAATTAAGGTGTTTTTTGTACTGTGTGTTTGCTGCTCTCAGCTACATGATATTATCTCCTGATTCTTTACGATTCTCCAGCTGGTAGACATATTATGAAGATTAATTGTTTGATAATCCTGCTGTGCTTTTTTCCTTTTACAATGGCTCAAAGTTAAGCTGTTAACCACTTTGTATTATATACTGTGAAACATTGCAAACTGGTTCAACATGAAAACAGGTTCACCTGCTGCTTTTAAAATGTAAGTTAACCAAACTAAACATGGATAATAATGAATTATTTGTAAAAAAAACAAAAAAAAACTGAGTTAAGTTCCCTGGTCCAACAAGTTCAATTAACTTAATATAGGAAGTTTAATCAGCAACTGTTGAGTCACACTGACACAAGTCAGACTTGCTTTGAAGTTACATTCCTTTATCTTGTATATTAGAAGAAACACACCAAGTTTCCATCATATAATCTTTTTCAGTCTTTTCAAACAAGATACAAGAGTCTCGAGAGTTTCTCAAAAATTCAAACCATACATGCTGGAAAGTGCTATTTTTTATATTTGATTCTAAAGACATTTTAAGTTAATTAACAAAATGTTTGTATTTATGGTATATTAATGATAACACATGTGTTGTTTCCAGTAAATTCTTGAATGATGTTCATTGGCTTAGTGATGAGTAACTTAACTAAGGAAATTTACTCAAGTACTGTACTTAAGTACGGGTTTGAGATACTTGTACTTCACTTAATTTCCATTTAATGCAACTTTTTAATTAAACTTAACTACATGTATCTGACAGCTACAGTTACTAGTTACTTTTTAGATTTACATTTTTCTCAAAAAGCATAATTATGTAATGCTTTCAACAGAAACCACACAAAGCGATTAATGGCTTTGTAACATTGCATTGATAAACATTAAATCAGTTTGGGTCATCTGACATCAGGGTGCGAGTATTGGTTCATCCTCTGCAAATAACAATGTGTTAGGGTGTACGTCAGCAAACACGCCAATGACACGCAAACGAACATTGACTCACAGCCAACACAGAGCCTTGGCCAAGAAAAGCATGGGGGAGATTGAGTGACGGGCAGAGAAAAAGACAGAAAGAGAGAGAGAGAGAGAAGAGCTGGAGTGGAGACAAAGACTGAGTGACGACATATGATAAGCAGGCAAACGCACAAAAGCGAGGAAAAAAGGCAGAGACATGAAAAATAGACTAGAGAGCTGGGGGAGAATGAGTGGGCACACTGTGGAATAAGCACACATCATCAAAGTCTGACAACTTCAGAGAAATTCTCTCTGCTAAAAACTTATTTGGGTTCCGGCACAATTACGGTGACCAGATGAGAATGGGTAACATTGTTGCTCTGTACAGTTGTGTTGTTAGTCATATATAGTGTGAAATACCAAACTCCACACACTTTGCAAAACGCTTTGTGTGTATCACGTAAAACTGCAGTAATCCAGGGGTATTTCCCAAGCCAGTTCTCCCGATACCTGCAAAGACATTTTTGATTAATAGCTACGTGTTCATCGGGTCCCGGCACACCAGTCTGAGCCTCCATTAAACAATGAATGAATGAAAAATAGCCATGCGTGTTATCAAAATTTGCACCTAGCCACCTATGTAGGGCCTACATACTGTTGCAGCCAATGAGCAGCCGACGGCAGCTGGCTGCAGGACAACTCAAATTACCATCAACAGTTTTTAATGTTCTATCAGACTATAACTACTTGAGAGTCTGCTTTTGAGACTTTGCTCTAATTATCGGGACAAATAGGACAGGATTCAGGATTTGGGACAACTGCTTGGCTTTCGGGACTGTTCCAAATTTTTAGGGATGTCTTGTCACCCTACCTCCACCAGAAAAAAAACAGTAAAATGTCCCATGACCACCCAGGCAGCTGCTTTCAGGCACAGAGGGCCAACGCCTACACTTCTGTCATGAAATAAAACCTTGAAGAAGAAGCACTTGACCTCGATTCAAGTTTTTCATGTTAATTTCTGGAGGTGTTTAACCCTGTTACTATAGATGTCCACAGTCATCCATAATTGCCATCTGCACAGTTCTGTGAAATTATGACACACACTAAATGTCCTTTTACATAATGTAACTTCACAGCTGCCTCGAAAGCTGTTTTACAATGAATTTGTACCATGCCAATGGTGATAATGTTAAATATTTATGATTCTTTGAGTGGAACTTGACCTGCGTGTAACTGTTCGTCAAAAGCTTAAATAGCTATAAGCACAATTTTGGACAACAGCAGTGATATTTCAATTGTTTGATTACAAAAAAATGTCCATGACAAGTCTAAACCCACGGATGAATGAAGCCTTGACCATCAGAAATGATGCTCTTGTTCTATTTAATCCTTAAAGCACAAGTTAGACATTTGGGAAACATGCTTATTTGCTTTCTGGTGGAGAAAATTGATACCACTTTCCCTCAAGATGTATGAATGGTAACACGCTTCTCCTCTCATCTATGGCAGAAGTGGATTTCACAGAATGAAAGCATGTACACCCGATGTCATAGAAAAACTTACTTGGATTACCTTACATCATAATACTGGATGTCAGGCACCAGTGAGCAAGTGTAAACTTGTCACAGTCAGTACTGTGGGATGAAAAGAGAAATAACTGTGAACAGTACCATTACCATGTTGGGGACAAAGATAGTTTAGAAAAACAAGTTGCCCTCCTTTTTTCAAAACACAGCATGGTTGGTTCCATTCCTATCTTTTGATGGACGTTTGATTCTTTTGGTCAAGGTAGGTTCAATTCAGACAGCTAGCTAGACTATCTCTCCCATCTGAATTTTCTGTAGCACGACTAATACAACTTTTGAACGTAAACATTGTAATGGCCAGTTTGGCTATATATGTTTGTTATGTGTGTAGTGTGTGTGTGTGCGGGAGGTCTGCGTAAATGGTTGGTTGTTACGTCACCTGCGCACCTGTTTGTGGGTGTCAATTGGAGGTAATAAAGGGAATCACAGGTGAGGTGGAAGGGGAATCTGGATACGGGAAGCCACACAGTTTTTCAACCTCAGCTGTGTGAGAGTAACGTTTTTAGATCTTGTCGTTTTTGGCTTTTAATCAATCAAGTCGGTCTTTTTGAATGTGCTTTTATCCAAAAAATGTGTACAATAAAGGATTAAACGTGTGACGACGGCGGACCTCATTATTTGCACCAGCAAGAGTTGGAAAGGGCTTCAGATTTCACCCAGTGGCATTATTTGTGGACAGATTGCCACTACACACATGTTCCATCAAAACAAGTTCATTAGTCAAGGCTATTTTGCAGAAGCACCGTGGCACTGTGGTTTAGCTCAGCCCACGACAATTAATGGTTTAAAGGAATGGCAATAAACCAGAGCATGTTTTTCTCCCATCCCAGAACGCTGCATGGACTAGCCAGACCCTCTTTCGCAGTGTTGTGGAGGTAGGTCTGGCAAAGCAAGACTAGTGTGGTTGCAACATCTACTGCAGCTAAACTGACACAATATTGAAATTGCTGCACGGTACCTCAATTGTATCCACAAGAAAACTTGAAAAACGTTACAGCACCTCTACACCTGTCACTCCTACAGCGACCCTACTAGCAGCAGACAACGAGGCAGCTAACTTTTGATTTGATTTAACTTAATTCAGTGAACTTTTTACACCTTTTGTATTTTGTGGCTCAATATTTGTGCTTGTGGTAGGTCTATTCTGTACCAATTGTTGTAGCTTTGTGCCTATCCTGCGTTACCAGTGCCTAGCTTTGCCTGTCTTGAATTTTGTTTTTCCACTTGTGGAGCGTTGTGATGGGTGCAGTGGGATGTGTGGTGGTTGACTTCGGCTGAAAATGTCACTCTCGAAATTTTGTCACAACCCTTTACTCAAAATGTGTTCCTGTGGCCATGCACAGAGCCGCTAGCATGTTTATAGACTCTTTGTAGTGTTGTAATTTTAACAGCAACAGCAAGATCTTTTTGCTAACACAAACAGCAGATTTTAATGCTAACAACATGGTTAAAAAAACTTTGTGATCAAAATGTAAATGTTAAATTTAAGGAAATGAAAAGATCTAAAATGAAAGATGCTGGCGAAAATTAAAAGAGAAAAAAGAAGGAAAGTGTGGTGTGAAAGTGTTGGGGGGTTAAAATATTAGAATGGCTAAACCAAACTTCTCTAAACTTTACAATGTGTGTGTGTATGTGGTGGGAGTAGGTGTGTGTGTGTGTGTGTGTGTGGCACATGAGTGTATGCATCATCATCATCATATTCATCCCATAATTTCATAATCATGTTAATCTGTTGAGGGGGTGTGCTAATTCCGGGACTATCATCACATATTTACTCCCGTGTTCCTATTCAGCCTCTTCAGCCCAACCCCAGCCCCCAACCCCCAGGATACAGGTCATACATACAACACACCACCACACACCACAACACACAACACACACACACCACACCACACCCACACACCCACACACAATTCTTAAGCATTAATACTTAAATTGCTAAAGGTTAACACTTCACTTTAACCCACTCTAAACACTTTCACATATGTTTATAAAATTACTATGATGTTGTTATAAACAGATATAGAATAAATATAGGACTACTTAAGTGTTGTCATAAAATTGTTCGTGCATGTTTGTTTTTGTGTGTGTTTATACTCACGCCACCTATATGTAATATCTAACTTGTACTCCATCCCACCTGCTTTAGTACCTGATCTTGAGGCCCTGTCTTGAACAGCAACTGTTGCTGACAGACACAATATACAATTTAGTGTTCATTTTTTTCTTCCTGCCATGGTTCTGTAAAGAATGAAAGTATACAACCGCAGAAGAAACTTAATTGTAGAGAGGCTCTTAATGAGTCACTGAAGGGAAAAGGCCACCATGCTAGAAAGTAAGGATCCGACACATAAAAATCTGTTTTGTGAAAATACTTTTTTTCACAGTCAGATGCTTCATTTTTCTTCTCCAGTTCATTAACTGACAGAACTGAAACAGTCCCATGTTGGCACCAAGGTGGCGCCCAGACCAAAACAGAGTTCACTCACACTCACCCTATGCTAAACTGATGATTGCCAACAGTGTTTAAGCAAAATCAAATAACCCATTTTCAAGTTTCGTCACCACCAATCATAAGAGACTGATGTCTGAGTGTTTGTTCACTTCATTTAACAAGCGTAAGGATTAGACTAATTTAGTTTTGCTCTTGGCTTTTGCTAAAGCAACAAGACAGTGGTTTGATGCATCAGACAATACAACCTTTATTTACCAGCAGACCCACAACATTCACCAAATACATCTGCTATTTGCTGTGCCAACCTCTGGGGAAGTGTCCCAGCTGCACAAAATAAACAATCAAAACTAAATTATGTAGTAGTGTTGTGAGTGCAGTTTTGCAAGTCCTTGAACAGTTGGATGTATTTGTTTGTGTGAGACCACAGGCAGCACACATCCCAGGACCTGTCAACCTTGTCATCACAGTTCTGGCCTTCCATCGACGCTTCAAGGCAAAACCTGGAGAGGGAGGAAAAAAAAACAATTAATAAGCACGCTTTAAATCAAAGATGACATTACTGAACAGCCAGTCAGCATCAAAGTACCCAACCTAGAAGGCTTAAACCTTGCCAACTGTGCAGACATTTTCAGACATTAAAAACACATACAGCCTCACGTGTCAATCATGTTTGAGCTGCCTACATGTTAGGCGGGAAAACCGCTTGGCGCCGGCCTTTGCATTGATTTCCTATGGGGAGGGCGGTGGTGCCCAACTACGCGCTACCCCTGGCTTTGCGCTCTGCTCGTATTTGCCGCTTTGTGCTGCGCTCAAAGTTCAAATTATTTAATCTTTGACCTAGTTGCCACTGACTTTTCGAAAGCGCTACCAATAAAGAAAATCCCCAGAAGCGTGTGCACAGTGTGCGGCCGAGCCATGGTTTGGTTCTGTCCTGGGCCGGTCCCAGAGCCCACCCGGAGTGTTAATGAAGATCTTCTGGCCAACGCTGATTTGTTTTCAATGGATATTTTTGTGCTTCTCCCATGGGTAAGTTAACACAGTTAAAGGATGTGTTTTCAATTGTGTTTCATGCAGTTGAATGTTATCATATCTTTCTTCCTGTGCTTTAATCTACAGGAAAAGTCCAGTTATGAATGACATGGATCAAAGATTTATTCATGTGCTTTAGTTGTATTGTTAATTTAGTGATGTGATTAATGATTTGAAGTCTGCACGCTTTATTTTGAAGTTGACCGGATGTCCTGACGCATCCGGTGTAATCATGAATATAAAAAAAATCTCCTCCTGTGGCGCCAGGACACATGCCATCGATGTAAATTTGCATCATAAATACTTTAAGAATAAGAGATGTCCTGTGTGTCTTGTCTTCCAGCAGGACTGACCTCTTGTTCCTTTGTACACTCCCACAGACTCCAGGAATGACCCAGCACCTCTTCAGTCCAGGAGAGAAAGCTCTTATTGTTTACTAGCCAACCAACCAACACCTGTCATCACACACATATACATTGAAGACAACACATAGCATAGACAGACAGGCATAGAAATAGACAGTAAACAGACACATATACATGGAAGATGACACATAGACACATGTATTTAATTTTGGCACAAATGGAACCCCATATTATCAAGGGTTACTTAACTTGTCTCAGCAGGATTTGGAAAACCTGTCCATAGTTTTATCTTCAGTAGACTTGACAATTGCAACAGTGTCTCTGCAGGTCCGCTCTAACTCTCAGTTCTTTTACTGTAAATCAAGGCTGAAGACTTTTCTATTTGAGGCTGCCTTTTATTAAATCAAGCAATTGTCCATTTCCTAAACTGCACTGTAACTTTTTATATTTGTCTTATTATATATTACCTTGAATTTATTTTCTATTCTCTTTAATAATTGTTTTTAATGTTTGAATTGCTCTTAATTTATTTTACATAAAGCATTTTGAATTGCCTTGTTTCTGAAATGTGTTTATATATTTAAAGTTGCCTTGCTTTAACTAATATGGCCCATAAAGCTGACTTTAACACAGTCTGAACACTGTCTAACTGTGATCTTTTGCAAACACACACACACTGTCACATTGGGTTTCATGCACTTGCATAAACACACTACATATAGCTCCAGGTTTGACAGGATTATGATGTGACTGTGTCCAAACTGTTGACTTAATTGCACAAGGATGTCAAGGCAGATGTAAAAATTAAAGACTAATCTGAAGATACTGACCACATTCATGCGTACGATTCACTTATTTTACTGTGCTTTAGTGTTGAAAGTGTAATCTACTGTAAAGGTTCCATTCAGCAGGCTATTGATTCAAGACTAGGTGGATGAATTGTTGCAATGTTTTCATCATGAAGTCATCATTGTTATTATCTGTATACATTGTTTGTGCTTATGTGCCAGCTCACTACATTTTGAACATTCTTGAATTCCTTTGTGGCATCCTTAATAAACAAAGATGGCAGCGAAACACTAGGGAAACCCAACACACTTCTGCTTGTTTAATTGTTTCTTTATTTTTTAATAAAGCAAAACACTTTCCTAACAAGTTTATCTATTGAAAAAATACAGAATCTAACATCATCACATTATCCTTTATGTTCTACGCAGGAACTCACAGTCATGGTGTGGACTTACATTTGGGGTTGACAAGGAACTTAACGACGCCCAACAATGCGGATCACAATCAGGTTGGATTGGCGTTGTGTTTAACAGATTGCTCAATCAATACCCATCCTATTATCCAAATCACACAGCTGAGTCAGAAAGGTTCTCTTATAAAGTACAGCTTTAATATGGTCTGTAGTACCACCCAATACAGATTTGACTGAAATCCCACAAATCCTTGGATTTACCCAGTGTTCAGAATACAGTAAAAAAACAGACACACATTCCCATGCATTTCTGAGACTACAGTTTTTAAAAACAGGTATGGGTCCTATAGTTTATCTGTGCATAAAGGACTTTTTAAACTTTCAATCCGGGCTATGAAAAAATACACACATCCTCATATACACGTACCCAGTCACACTGACAGAAACCAATTGCAGATCAAAGTGTAACAGGAGCCAGCAGGGTAGAGACCTGAGGCTTCAAACAACACAAAGGGCGGTGTAGGGTTTAGCCCTGGTGTTGTTTTTACCTTGTTCTGTGTCAGTTTGAACATCCAGACAAACAGACAAACAGAGAAAGACAGACAGAGAGACAAAGGCCATGTTTTTAAAGGAAAACCAGACACATACACAGAGGCACTCATTTTAGGAAGAAACATAATCGAAGTGGTTGTCTACTAAGACTGTAAAGGTAATTATTTTCTTCTCAAGACTTTGGTTAACGGTCCAATCCCACTCAAACACACAAAAACTGAATCACACACCAAAAAAAACAAAAAACATCAGAATCTCGAGCACATGCCTTCCTTTTTCAGAAATTTCAAGTTGCCTCAGAGAGGAAGAGACAAAACTTAAAAACACAAGGGGCAAAAATAGAGTTTTGATATTTCATTTGTTTGCCTTCCATTTACAATCTAAGTATCTCTTCTATCGCCGCAAACTGTAGTTTACTAAATGGTACCAAATAAAAAGTAAAAATCCAGTTAGTCTAAAATACAAAACAGTTTAGGATGTGTGTATGTACAGTGTTGATTAGTGTTATGTACAAGTGTGGGTGGTGATGGTTGTTTGCTGGCATCGCTGGGATCACACAAGATTTTGAATCTGAAAGAGAGAGTAGAGCTGCTCTTGGCTGCAATTCTGATCCTCTCATCCTTTTCTGCCTTTAGATGAACATCTAAAGCTCACTCTGCTCACTCTGTATTGATTTTCTTTCTACTTCTCACTGTAAACATTTCCTTTGGGATGAATAAATGATCTATCTATCTATCCATCTATCTAATCCTTTCCTCTCGTGACTTATTATCTGTGTTTATCCACCTCTTTCTCATACTTCTGGTATAATGAATTACCACTTGTGTTCATGATGACAAAAATAAATAAGTAAGGAACAATACGTTAGCTGTGAGGGGATGATGGTGAGCACTATAGAAAATAGCTGTTGACGAGTCACAACGCCTGCGTTGATCATAGCTATAATATCAAAAACCACCTGGAGACACCACCAGCTGTCTGCATTGTGTCTCTATCATTTCATCGTGTTGTTGTAGATTTCTGCCTTTGTACCGTCACTATCAGAGTCAGTTTCCATGATCTGATCCCTGATTTTAATGCCTGTACTATAAGCAGCAGCTACTTCAGCATTCAATTATTGTCCGGCTCTACATTAACTCTACTGTTCTCTGCTCTTTAAAACCGCTCCCTGCTGCCTCACCTGTCCCCTGTGTCAGTGTAGCACCTCCTACAAGTCGAGAAGGTAACTGAAAGGAATCAAGATCCAGGTATTTGTTAGGATTGGAAAAAGAAATTAGAGGGGGAAATGGAGTAAAGTAGAGTAAAGTTCAGCCAAAAAGGAAATGGAAGGATAATGTGACTATGGAGAGGGAGAGGAGGTGGAGGATGGATGGGGTGCTGTTTAAGGAGGAGGACGAGGGGAAGGCTGTGTCATAGCCTGGGGGACACTCCAACTCTAAGCAGCGGACGGAGGCGTCTTCATTGCCGTAGTTGGCCCAATATTCTTCTTGGTCTAGCTTGGGGAGCGCTACCTCATCCTCTGACAGTTCATACTTCGAGGAGAAGGTTTCGGAGGGGTTTTTGGGAAGGTACTGAGGCTTTCTGCCAGAGAAGGGGAAGGCCTTCACTCCCTCTGTGCTCTTCTGGTACGAGGCCTTAGATGAAGATACAGGCTTGTGCTTGGAGAACCACCAGCGGGTCTTAGTGCTGAAGGTGGTCGTGGTGGATCCCGCCAGAGAGCCAGGGTCAGGCAGAGGACAAAGGGCGAAGTCCATCTCCCGGAGGAATCTGAGGTCTTGGCCGCGATGTTGGGATGGGGAGGTACACATGAGCTCAGAGGAGGAGATGCGGGCCTTGCGGAACCACTCCCAGAGGGGACGAGCCTCGCAACCGCAGGACCAAGGGTTACCATTAAGGCGGAGGAACTGGATGCCTTGGGTGTCTTTCATAGCCTGGCCTGGCAGCTCGGCCAGGGAGTTGTTGAACAGGTAAAGGATGGTCAGACGGCCCAGATCACGGAAAGCCCGACGGTTGACCTGCCTGACGCGGTTGTCATGGAGAAGGAGGCGGTCCAGGTTGACCAAGCCTCTGAACACATTCTCAGAGAGGGCGCGGATGCGGTTCCCATGCAGGAAGAGATGGGTGAGGTTGACCAGGTCTGAGAATAGGTCATCCTGCAGAAAGTGGAGTTGATTCTCCTGGAGAAAAGAATTTAAAGAAATTAGTGCTCTGTAAAAGCACATGGGAAAATTAAGACTGTTGGGTTGTTGTAAATGGCAAAAGATGTCAGTTATTACTATCAGCTGTGATGGGAGGAAAGAAATCCCTCACTTCCTCTCAAGTTACCATATGTGTAAACTTGGGGGACATCCTATTTGAAAGTAGCCTTTAAGTGTCTTTACAGAGGTCAGTGACCTCCACCGACAAGATTTTTTTTCTTGGCAGGGGCGTATTTTTTGATTGTCACAGATCTTAATATTCAATTACACTTGAACAGCTGAGATCTCACTGTCAGCTGCCAAAAAAAACAGGTGACATCTTGTAAAAACCTCTGCAGGCTAATTTCCATAGAGCATTGAAATGAATGAAAAAAAACAATGAATAACACAATATTTATTTCTCATTGCTCTTCAACGTTTTTTGGTTCTACCGTGTTGGGTTTTAAGTACTATCTAAATAAAGCTTAAAATTTAGTTGAGCATTTTTTATGAGTGATTCTCAAAGCTTATTTTCAATAAAAGAGAGTGCTCGGTAGAACCTCTAGAAGACAGAAATTAACGCTTTCCCTCTCTATTGTAGCCTGATGTCTACATGAAATGTTGTTTTGGGTTATTTTCAGTTGTTTTGCTATATGTTTCCTTAAAGAGGTGAGGATGTCTCGGTCTTCTTTTATTCTACCTTTGTTCCTAGAGTTATACCCAATCACTTTGTTTCATGTGACTTGCAACACTGCTGTTGAGCGCAAACACTTTCTTCTGTGTATTTTATATATTGTGTATGGAGGATTTGACAGCTGACTGATCATTCTGTGTTGTTTTCATTATTTCCCTGCAAATTTTCTGAGAGAACTCTGTTGGGCTTGATTAATAATACGATGGTAACAGAAATGTTGTTTTTCCACTTTTGAACAGTGCTTATTTTAGCTGCTGAGATGTGTTGCTTTGGTTAGTGTTTAAATATTTTCCTATATATAAATATATACAGTATATATTCTCAGTTTGCATTTTTGTGATCATTGAACCTACTTAAAACAATCTTCCTACATGTACAGTGTCTCTGTGTGTGGGTGTTCAGCCTGCATGTTGGCAACTGCCTGTTTCCATAAATCACTAACACAAATGTGTACTTCTGCAAGCATCATGCATGACTGTCAAATATGTGTCTTTGCATGTGTGTGTTTTTAGGTATGTGTGTGTGCTGGTTTTACCTGCAGGTAGAGGAACTGCAGGCTGTACAGCTTGTGGAAGAGGTCATGGGGGAGAGTGGCCAGCTTGCAACGATGCATGTGCAGGCTCTGCAGCCTCTCCAAGCCCCTGAAGGCTCCACCTTCCAGGTGATGTAATGGGTTATCGCCCAGATCCAGCTCCTCCAGCACCCTGAGGTTACTGAAGGCCCCAGCCTCGACCCATGTTATGTTGTTGCCATAGAGCCAGAGCACCTACAGAGTGAAGAACCAAATAATTGGACGAGAGAGTTAAAATACAAGACTGTTAAACATTTCTGCAAATACTGCTTGGAATTTCAACAGATGCACACACTGCCATTTTTACCTGTGTCTCAAAGCCAAATGAGTCTGCACGCAGCTCTGTGATGCGGTTGTTCTGCAGGAAAACACGTTGAGAGTCATATGGCACACCAGCCGGCACTATGGTAAGGTTCTGGGACTGGCAGCTGACCGTCATGGGCGTGGGGTAACACACACACAACCTCGGGCATGCAGACACCCCGCTCGGCTTCACCACTACCAGCCACAGAATCAGCCACAGACACAAACCACCTGCAGAGAGACAGAGAGACAAAGGGGGTTTATTCCTATGAGAAGAACACAATTGAAGGTCAGGTTAGCAGCAAAAGACCATTGTTCCAGTAGTTGGTCCTGGGGAGAGAGCCAGGCAGACAAAGAAGGAAAGGTTGATTTCAGTTCTGGCACCAGTCTTTCTTTGCGGTCTGTCAACCCTGTCGCTGTTGTCAGTGATTGTTTTTAGCACTGCTGTGCTCTCACCCATGACTTGTTGGTGATTCCCAGAACTTTGTGGTTCATATATAATTCACCAGATTACATTACAGAAATCATTGACCCGTTCACATCCACTGGATCAATTTAGGTCTCCAAAGCTGTTTTGACACGTAACTCTGGATTTCAGCTGTTTAAAACAGGAAATCACTACAAATCCAAGAACTTTAAGAGACAACAAACGTGCATCACACGTGATTCACTGCATTCAATTAACCTGGATTCCTAGTTCTCAGGCTATTTAAAAGGATGTTTCCGTTCAGTGGTTTACCATGCAGAGGGCACGCATAAAACCTGCAACCAGATCCGGATCAGTTTTGGTTCTTATCAATATTGCAACAGCTTCTTGGCACAGCTCGGATAACGGTACACAAAAGTGACCACCCCCGGAAAAGTATGCATGAAATAATAATGAAGTTCCTATTCATCAGTAGTGCGTAAGATTTTCCAGCGGCTCACCTCTTGACCTCTTAACAAGTTACACCATTGCGCTGGACAATGAAGGAAAACTGTAGATGGGGCTCTTAAGTGAAATAAGACACTTTTCTATAGACTTCGTACGTCTTAGAACCTACTCGTCGACATGAGACAAGGAAAACAGTTTGGAATCGTGCGTGCATAAATAGTAGCCTAGGTTATCTAGATCCCTCCATGCGTAAATAAAGATATGGAGAGATTGGTGCAGAAGTTTTGGTAAACTTTATAGTAGAGCCAAAACAAAAATACTAACTGTGATCAGATGTTGTCAGTGACTTTTCTTATAGATCACGCTATCATACAAATTCCCACATTTCCTCGAGAGACTATAGCTACTACTGCCAAATCTTTGCGTTAAGTTGACCCAAAAAGCGCGTACTCTGACTTCCTTTGAATGCTTCTTAATTTCATCGACAATTCAACATGCTTTCAATTTACATGGGTGTTGAATAATGTGTACGTCTTGGTAAACACTTGAAATACACGCAAAGTGACTGCGTACAACCATCATAAAATCCATCAAGATCAAGGTCAGCTTTATTGTCCCACAATGGGCACCCATGCTGCAGCCATAGTACAAACAAATAAACACAGACAGACACCATGTACAAACAACAAATACTGTACAATACCATACAACAGGCCATACTGTGGTCCTGATGGTGTGTATTCAGATTTTACAGTTTTTTTCAGCTGATACCCAGAATAACAAAACAAAATCAGTCATTTGTTCATTTGTCACTTTTAAGAATTGCACATTGAGTGACAAACTACAATAATTCAACTAGAAAATACTTTTTTTTAAATCTAGCATGGGCAATAACAGTCATTCTGTCGATTGCTGAATTAAATCACACAAATATATATTTCCAAAGTCAGAAACCTCTCGGTGCATTCTAACTACAGGTGCACGATGGAAAGCAACTCACCCTTGAAGTTGCGGGCGCTGGAGCGCCTCAAGGTGCCACGACTCTCCATCTCGAACCAAAGCCGAAAGCGAGTTAGCCTGCGCGGCGTGGAAGTGCCTGCTTGCTGCTATCTCTGCTGAGGTTCAGCTCTGGTGAACGAGTTGCTGCGGCTTCAAGCAGTGGCGTGCTGGAGTCCCGTGGAGCTGTTTATACCCGCGGCAGAGTCGTCGCCCACAGTCGTGGGCAGCGGAGGATCCTCTCTACGTCAGCCCGGGAGGAGGGGTGAGAGCCACCGGAGGAAGCGACAAGAATGGCAGTGCTGTCTTCCCAGTGGTGCCAAAAAAGTAACGCACCACTGTCAACAGTA